>NW_022990526.1:1411432-1447467 GCF_902827175.1 Gymnodraco acuticeps
AGGAGGAGACGCTGCTGTGGGCTCTAAAGGGAGACCAGGGGAACGGCTGGAGGGAGGGCCGCACCATCCTGCCACAAAGCCCCAAGGAGTATCAGGTAACGGTTGTTTTTGAATTGGGATTAGGTTAAATTGCTGCACATAACCAGGGGCAGAAACAAGCAGTCAGTAGTTAAAGTGATGCAAAGGGTTTAGTTAGGGAAGACTTTAACTGCCTAATATACAGTAAATGTGGAGGCAAATACATACAAAACAAATCAACTTTATGCTACAAAAGACAGATTTACGAATTATGAACAAAGCTTACCGGTACTATCATGAACAAACTAACTTATTATTTTATATTAAAAAAATTGCATTATTAATCAATAAAGTAAAAAAGAAAATACCTCCACACTGTATCAAAAAATAAGAGAACCGTAAGTACATTTGCCTTCATTGTAAAATGTATTAAAAAAATTCTAAACTTAGGTTGCATTATTGATTTTTGTTTGTGACCTTTTGGGAGTATATAATGTTCATCAATGAGAGTATACAGTATGTAAACAAAAAACGTATTGTAAAAAAAGGGTAGGTGTAAATAAAGTTTCCGGTAAATATACATTTCCTTCCATGTTTTTTCTCCATATCAAATTATAACTTATCAATCGTTTATTTATTCTTTTTTATATGCTGAGATTCAACTATGGGGGTAAAGAAAGATTGTTGTAATATGTCTCTCTTCTTCTATGATCTAGGTGGCGTTCGAGGGCTTTTTTGATCACCCAACTAGAGGACACATCAGAATAGATAACATCCACATGAGCAGCAGCATGGAGCTGGAGGAGTGCACACGTAAGTCTCGTAACCTTTCTGTATACCTCTCTCTCCTTTTATCATTGACTCAGTAAAAGCACAGACATTCAGTCCATCTGTCTGTCTTTCTTTCTCCTTCACAACCTACTGTTTTCATAGTAGACCGGTTGAGCGAAAGAGAAGGGATAACACTCATAATGTTTCTCGTTTACACACAGACACACACACATACATAAAGAAATATATATATAAAAAAAGAAAGTGGGCCACAAACGGCCTTTGGGCATGGATTCTAATCTATGTTTCATATCTCCCTCTCTCTATCTCCCACCGTTTTATGATTCTTTCTTTCATTCTTCTTTCCCTATCCCTTGTCTTTCATTCTCTATAGGCCATAAGACGTAAACATAACAAATAAAAATACTACTTGTGCATGTAGGTATTCTGTGGGAAAAATGCTTGAGAGACTATGTGTTTGCCTGTCTCTCTCTCTTTGCTTACACACAAACCGGCCATCGAGACTGCTGTTGTTACTGATTTACTTCATTTATGGAAGCTTTTGTTATTACTGTCAGAAAAATGCAGACTTACTTGAAACACAGAGACTAGACACAGGATTAGCCTTTAAATCCTTCACATATTTCCCCATTTGACATACATAATTTTCTTACCCATGCTGCCACACACACCCACACTCTTCTCTCTGGGAAGTAATGGGAATATTGTTATCATTTAATGTAGCGACACAGCCTTTCACTCCGCACAGCAGGATAGTGAGCCTGATGTGAGCACACACACATACACACACACTAATGTAGAAGGTCATGTAATGACCACCACAGTAACATAACAAGCTTAAAACACTTCAAGCTGGTTCTCTTTCAACCCTGTTAAATGGAGCCTCGTGTGAATCTGAATTATCTTTGTCCAACTTATTTTTTTTTTTGTCTTACCAACCACAATAACATTGAGGCAAGGTCTCCGGTTGCCCTGTTGGTCACCTCCTCAGCTCATAGTATGTTTAAATAAGGCATAACGTATATTTGTTAAGTCTGGGAGTTTTACTGATTCACAAATAAAGATAGATTTAGTCATGAGGAATAATACTTAGCACGTAAAAACTGTACTGTACCTTAAGGGTTGGGTTTTTTCCTTTAAGGCTTTAACCAGGTGGATTGGGTCTAATGAAAAATGATGTCCAGTTGCATCATTGGAATTGTAGGATCCACCATCTTTAGTGTCTTACTCTGTCTTGGAACTTTAAGTCAGGATATCTTGGCCTTATTTCAACGTGTCCTTCACAAATCCCCTAAATTGCTGGAACACCTCCTGAATTTTTGAAATGACTCGGTCAATGGTCTTAACTAGATAGTATTTATTTTCGACTGTTATCACATATTACATTTGGTATGATTTTCTTATGCCAATATTTATTTACTAAATGTATTAAGTGTCTCATTTCAGTATTGCATACATCCATATTACTATGATTATCCAATAGGAGACATGCAACAGACGAAAGAACAAGAACGTATTCTCTCGACCCACTGTTGCATCTTCTTGCCATTCTGTTTGTGTTTTCCTCTGCGTTTCTCTTCTTTTTCATCTCCCTTTCACTTTCATAATAGATGATGTATCCTCCGGCAAATAATAAACAGCAGTACATTTCAGTCCCTGTTCCCATGACCCTTAAACTTACCTCCAGCCTTCATTCCCAGTCCTCTATTTCCCGTTTCTTCAATCTTTTCACCCTCCATCTCTCATCCACCCACTTCTTTCTTCTTCTCTACCCAACATGTCTGCTGCCATTAACATTTGTTTGTCACCTTAAGAAAATAGAGAGCAATCTCGGGAGGGCGAAACGTAGAATGACAAAGCAAAAATATGTTATAGTGTGAGCAAGTCTGAAATGACTGACACACAAAGACATAGAGACATTCAGGGAGGACACGCTTCCAGCCCATTTTTTTGTTTTCCTCTCCATTTTTAAAGACTGTCATCCAGGAAGATGTATGGGGCCTTTAGACTCCTATATTATGTCGGAACTCAACAAATCTTTATTGATTTTCTCCAAAAGAAGAAACAAGTGCATTTGCAAAACAGTGCGGCGTCTTGCAATTGTGCAATTCAGCTGTACTGAAATGCATTTCTGTTAACAATCATCAGAAATATAGTTGTTCAATGTCAATTTAATCATGGAAATATGCCACCGTACACTGAGACCAAGCAAATCCTAGGGATGATGTATTTGGTGCTGTATTTCATATTGTAAAATGCTACTTTAGAATGAAACAAATGCATTTAATCAAAGTCTTGTCATGCATCATATTTTATCCTTATGGTTTAGCTCATTCTGGACCTGTAGGGGCTTGTGGATGCTTACCGTTCACTCTTATGCTGAACAATAATGTACAAATGTAAGCACCAAGATGAAATGAAGTGAAAAAAATGCACAATATATATATACATATAACAGATATTACCTTATTATATTAATGACAACGTTGAGTATAAAAAAACACTGAAAAGTCCCCATGAACAGGAGAGTTAATGTTTGAACTCACACCCAGTATGAGCCATCTATATTTTAATCACCAACTAAGATGATCTCACATTGGTTTACAGCAGCCCTTATACCTTCATTGCTTTATTACACCTATCAACTACTAACTTTCATCATTCATATTTCTTTTTCTCTCTCTCTCCTACAGAGCCTTTACCTGCCTTAACTCCTGGCATAACCAGTAAGTTCTTCTTCCTCTTCCATGTGTACTTCCTGTGCAAAATGTCTGTGCTTTCTGCTTGTTGCTTAGCTCAGCTCGCAGCAACTGCACCGACCCTGAGCGACCTTGAAAGTGCATTATATGTGTTACAAACAGCTAGATATACACAAACCACACTTATTATAACTGAGAACGTTTCCAAAATAATCCAACTCTACTTGAATGATGCATCTACATAACTATGCATTTCATACAAAGTGTGGGACTTTGTCAGTTAATTTACCTTTTTGGATGGATGTAGACTTTTGCCACATTTAAGAAAGATATGGTGACAATGTTGCAACTTGATGGAATGGATCCACTGCATTGTTCCAGCATGACTCCCTGCATGCTGGGCTGACACTCTTGGTTGAGTAGTTTGGTATGTTCCTCAGTGAAAATAAATACTATTTTCCACTACATAAACAAATAGTTCCACAAGATAGTTTACTGCAGCAGCAACATTGGCCGACTAAGTACCAAGGCTAGGGTTAGGGTTGCACATACCAATACAAGTCTTTCATGCTACCATGTATGCAAGATCTTGTTGTGTGTAGGTATTGAATACAGTGAGTGTGTTCAGACCCACAGTCAATTACTGAAACATTGTTCATTTTGTTTGTTCGTATGGTAATTTACTTCAAAGGTGACATAGGAAAAGAAGGGCCATTGGTGAACTGCTCAAACAAAGTCCAAAAGTCTCCATCTTGCCTTTTCTCTAGTTTTCAATTAGTCTAAAAGGATTAGGGTAGAACCTGCCTCTGCTGTCCTGATCTCAGTCAATCCCAACGTGTTCTTAATTGTAGAGAACAGCACACTCGCACCTCATTGATTATGTGTTGCTGATTTGCAATCACCAAGTAAGCTTCTCTGCATTCCTTCATTCGACACCATAGAAGGAGCCTTTCTCATACAATCTATCTATTTTTCCTCTTTCTACTTTTTGCTGATTCTTTACTTCAACCTCAAATATTTGGTATTCATTCCCTTCTTACCTTTGTTTCCAGATGTTATTACTTGTTACTCCTATCCTCTTCTCACCTCAATCTACAGTTTAACTTTGCCCAGCAAGATGGTGCTCCCACTTGAATTAAATTCAGAGCTATTCACCATACTTTTGTATATCCTCTATCCTCAAATAGACCTGTCTGAAAGCAGATATAAAGGGCGTAGGTAGATTATGCTACTTATTTTCAAAGTGTGGGTCAGGTCCTAAAAGGCTACTCCCCAAAGATATGAACACTGGTGTTTTTACTGTTAGGAGACCGGGCCTTACTGACATGGAATGATAACAAAGTTGGACGACGTACACAAAAAAAAAATGTATTTGCCCAATCTGAGCACTATATCAAGACTTGTCACGGTTAAGATCAAATCTATTTATTTTACTCCTTTTTACCACTCTCTGGGACAGACTTTTGTTTTGAACCTGGGGGCTAAAGCACAACAATCAACAACATTTGGTTGATTTAGGTCCATAATACAGATCCTGTGTGCTCTATTCAGTAAGTTCAGTATGTGTGTGTGTGTGTGTGTGTGTGTGTGTGTGTGTGTGTGTGTGTGTGTGTGTGTGTGTGTGTGTGTGTGTGTGTGTGTGTGTGCGTGCGTGCGTGCGTGCGTGCGTGCGTGCGTGCGTGCGTGCGTGCGTGCGTGCGTGCGTGCGTGCGTGCGTGCGTGCGTGCGTGCGTGCGTGCGTGCGTGCGTGCGTGCGTGAATAGATCAAAAACATTCTTTGAATACTGTGGGATACTTGAGCAGCACTTCGTTTTGTTCACCACAATACAATTTAATAAAAACTAAAATACCATTCCCTAAAATAGCAAAAGCCTGACAAGGAAAACTCACCTGACTCACATACAAAGTATTTGACCTAATGCTCGCGAGTTCCTCAGATTATTGAATTCTGTGCGGGTATCATATGACTCGCAGCATGACAACAGTGTCAGTTCTTGCATACGTGTGTTTTCATGAGACTGAGCCCCGGACTTAAGGATTACATGTCTCCTGCGAGACGCCTGCTGAAAAGTGATCTAGAACTAATACTGCCTATATAAGAGGATTTATATAGAAGTGCCTTGGTTGTGATATTTGTTGGTTTGTCTAGATGTGGATAATTAGAGTTAGTGTTTGAGTTGTGGCTTTGGACAAGCAGGGTTTCTGTCTTTTTTACCAACATTATTCAGATGAAAGGGGGTTGAAACTGGATTTTAAGTGATAAAGGCATACAAAGATAAATTAATTGAACAATTATTTAAATTCACTTAATCCAAATGTGAGGAGGAAAAAAGTGATCAAGGATCAGGGCAAGGTTGTAATTGTATTTTCTTATAATCCTCCTATAATCTTCTTCTATGAAATGACATGTGCCCAGTGGAGAAAAACGAATACAATTATATTTAATAAAATAAATCAATTGACCCAAAATCGCATTAAGGGAGAACCTTCAGGAGGACTGGAGACCAGATTCTAAATGAAATATGTAATTATAGTCTGATAACACGATCCTCATTTCACAACAATGGCAGTCTCATTATGGTGTGACGGGGACCAGTGTGCCACACTGTTGGTTTTTTTTGTATCTATGGCAACCAAGGAGGCATTTGGCTTCTTGAAAGAAAAAGACTGGCGGCACATTGAGCAATCATGCTACACACAAATGGAGAAAAGAAGCACATTCTGCCTTCAGTTTGAGTATACAGAGTAGTTATAGATCCATGTTTTGAAGTATACCATTCAGAAAAGGACAGATTCAGTGTGTGAAGTGTCAGACCTTGAATGAGAAAGGTAGTAATTCCGCGATTCAGAAACTCTAGTAACCAATGTTCCTCGAAAGCCACACTTTTTTAGCTCGTTTAAGGAGTGGTGCTCTTGAGAAATTACTCCCTTTGTTCCCCAGATCCCTCCGTAAAAAGCAAAGTAACGGTCAATTTGATTTGATTTGAAACCCTCATCCATGTCTTAATCCAGTGCTGGGAAGGCTCTCTGTGCAGGCTGCTTAGAGCCCAGCTTTACAATCAAAGCTATTTTAAACCCTTAAAGAGTATGTCTGAACTTAAAAAATAAAAATGAAGCTCACTGGTTTCCTCCTGTCTTACTCTGCACCTCTCCTTCCTTTGTCCCATTATTATTGCTCTCTCGTCTCCATCTATTTCCTCTTTCCTTCGTCCTTTCTTTTTCTCTTTCACATTCCTCCGTTCTTTTCTCTGTCTCTCTTTCTTCCCCGACCTCTCTCTCAGCGGGTTTCTTTCACAGTGAGTTGACAGAGTATTGAAGTTTCAGACAAACCCTCTAATGCAGGATTAAAGATATCATGGCAGGATTAGCTCTCTGCCTTCAATTCGCCTCCCTCCCACCCTCTCTCCTCACTTTCTGCCACCCCTCTCTATTTCAACCCTTTCTTTCTTCCTGTAAAGCCTTCTCTCTTATCCTTTCTCTACCCCTGTAATTTCTCTCTGATTTCCCCTATTCCCCTCTCTTTCTTCCTCCACTCGACTCCCTTTAATGCCATCGTACCCTGATAAAAGCAGCTGCGTTCTCCCGAATACAACTACTCGAAACTCCCCACCCTTTGTCCAAATCAGCCAGTCTCTCGCATTATCAAGGCTTTGCATTCTCTGATCGAGTCCAACGTATCGCATGAGCCTCTGCGTGTCAATGTGCAGCTAATGCTTGTGACGTTTGCATTTTTTTCTGAAGAATGAAGACTGAAGGCGACTTTAGATTGAATGCAATTGGATGTTTAAATGTTTGGAAAGTGAGCTAAATCTGGAAGCTAAATCATTTGTATGCCTGCTGTTGATCTTACATATTATTTTTGTTGAATACCAGCCAGCCACAATACTTTTTAGCTCACTGCTGCACTAATTGACCATTCTCCCATTTCCCTAAGTTACTGTTACAAGGCCTGTCAAGCTTTCCATACTCTCATGCTTTGTATGCAATTTACTTTGATGACAATGTAAAATTAACAATTCAATTATTGGTTAATTTGAAACAATAGCCCCTTGATTTTAGAAAAAGCTTCTCATTTCTAGCTGTCATTCATCAATGGCGGCTAAAATGGCGGATTTGTTGATGCAAAGCTAATTAAGTTAACGTTAGCATCATTAGTTGGTTAAAGTGCTGTCCCCAGCTGACTTATATTAAAATAAGAAACCTGTAAAGGTGTTTTTGAACATGCACAATGGCTATATTGATATTTTACTTTTGAAAAACTGGGCTAAGCTCAATGTACCAGGCCAAAAGTACTCATCCTAACCAGATGATGATCCGTGTAGAAAATGCTAGTATTTCAAGAACAAAAGGTAAAGATGAAACGTGAGACATTACAACATAAATCTGTTTAGTTTACAAACTTAACTCCACAAACTGTTAGTAACTTACTTTTATTTATTTTTGTGAGCCCAGGAAGCAATCATTTTTGCTACCAATAGTAGACCTAGTTAGCTAAGCCTGATTAGCTAATGCTAAATGACACTTTGTTTAATCCATTCCTTATACTTTGCTTTTGGATTTTGGGAGGACTACTAAACAACATAACCCTACAAACTCATAAAAGGTTGAGTATTGCTTTAACTACAGCTCAACACAAATTCAGCATGTAGAGGAATCCAAAGCTTGCCAGACCTGCCCTGCTAGTTATGAGCTATGGTTGCTAGGCTATGATTTGACAAACACTATCTAGGGGCTTTTAGCGAAGAGTCAATTAGACAATAAACAACCTTTACTTTCCAATGCAGCCTGCATGCCTGCCTCCATGGTCCATAGTGCCAACCAGTAATGTGTCCTCCTGCCCTCCAGGGGGTGCCATGTCTGGGATGGAGCCCACAGTAGACACAGTGGCGGTGCAGCCTGTCCCCACCTACTGGTACTATGTGTTGGCAGGAGTCGCCGCTCTCTTACTGCTGGTGATTGTAACCGTGGTGGTGACACTGTGCTGCCATCGGTACCACTGGGCACCAAAGAAGTCCAGCGCTGGTCACCATCATTCAGTGACGTACCACAACAGCCAGCAACCCAATCAGCAAGGTCACCAAAACTGCTACCAGAACCAAAATCTCAGCTATAATCGGATCCAGAGCCCCAACCAAAACCACCTGTATCCAGCTACTGGGCCGAGCCCGAGCCTTGACCCCATGCTCACCATCAGAATGGATAAAGACGACAGCTATGACTCCCAGTGTTGAAAACAACCGGACACCATGTGAATGATAACATTTGATTGGATTGCTTTGTCAAATAAAGCGATGAAAGGGAGTGAAATCTCCCTCAACATTCATAATGGGCACTCTTCACTGATCTACATGGAAGAGACACTGCTGTTGCTGATGACTGATCTGATTGTCTGATCAGCATGCACTTTTGATAAAACTATATTGTTGGCTGACACTGGCAGAATGTAATCCTGACGTTACCATCATCAGGGAGAGTAGATGAAATAACTTAAATTGCCAATTCTGATGGCCTGATTACTTTTTTGATGTACTTAAGAGAATTCTGACTTCTACAGCTGCACCTTGACTGTGAACATAACACATGTAGTGTACATTGTCACTGTTGTAACAGTATATTTTCCTCCTTTACAAATGTCAAAGTAGGATATATCTGGCTGCAGTTTGGACACTGCCTGCCTCCAAATAACCTTTCCAACAGAGAAGGGATTTACACAAAGCTACACGGAGATAGAAGTCACAATGTGTGCTGCATTAAAAGAGAGAAGGCTATTTCTCTGGGGCAGAATGAAGCCTCTGCTTATTTGTCCACTAGCCTTTGAGAAACCGAGAGTGACAGAGACAGATTAAGAACAGAAAAAGGGAAGAAGTACGGATAGAATTAGTGCTGCCCGTCCAGCCGTGACAGATAGAAGGCTACAGATCCACCGTGGGTGGTGAAGGAGGAATCAGTGTTCTCTGTCTTGTTTACACGGCAGGGTAGATAGGATGAGACAGCTTAAGTCGCATCCTGCAGACCTAGACACAATTCCTCTCTGCAACACACAGTCTCGAATACATATGCACGGACACTTCGGAAACTTTTAAGTGGCTAATAATTGAGTCTTGCGTCAAGCCCCGAGTGCATTTTTCATTACATCCTGATATGCCTTTCTTAAAGTGTGCTTTAAAACTATTACCTCCTCACCTCCAGAACGAGGTTGTGCCTCAGTGTCAAATAGGAGTATGAATGGACAGTTTTGCCTTGATCTCATAGATAATCCAATGCCTGTGTCTGTTAATGTTCAACATGAGTATGTCCTGCACACATTAGACTGAATGAATGAAACAAATCCTAAATGTATTGAGTATCTTAAGATGCAGTTTGAAGTCTGTGCAAATGTTTTTGTTTTCTCCTTTGATAATTTAATATATTGTGAAAATATTGTTTGTGGCTGCACAGTTTTGCTTCTATTCCTTTCATTCACCATGGTATTTCAAAATCAAACTTATTTCTTGATGTCTACTTAATTATCCATCCAACTTTATTTGTTTGCCTTTTCTCATGATTTCCAACGTTGACAGATACGTTAGCATAACACTTGTGTGCCATGATGCATTTTTGCAATGTCGAGAGTACCATTAGCACTTTTTCGCTTCTTGATAATGATTATTTTGAAGGCTTTGATGATTCATTCTGACAATTTCTTACATTTACTGTGAATCTTAATATAAAAAAGTGGAGTAATGTACTGGTTGTGAATTGAATATATGTTCTTGCTTTGTTATCACATACTATTACAGTATGCCTCCATGTGCTTTTTGATGTTTAATAGTTATTCAATGTTTATTTTTATACTCACTGGCTGTTGTTTTTAAGGCAACAGTTATGTGGATTGTGTTCACTGAGATGATCTTAACAACTTTTTCTGTTATGTAAAATTTTGCAACAGCAAACGTTTTTCCCTCATTAGCACCCATCTTCAAGGTTAAGTGCTATATGGATAGGAAATGGAAGAAATTAAGTATGTCATGTTGAAATTATCCAAAGCATGAACAAAACTTAATGAATTTGCTTGGTTTTGGTTGAAAAATAATCAACTTTCGATCCACTGTAGTATTTCTCAGCAGTTCACCATCTTATGTTGTAGGCTACTCCTTTACATCATTTTGTTCATGCACAAATCCCCTAGCCCTTTTTTTTTTTTATCAAAACCCCGCTTATTCCTATTCTCCTCCCTTTATCACAAATCCTCCCAGCAAAAAAAACACAGGAGGGAAAATGAGAGGCAGAAAGGAGAGGAGAGCAAACTCTCTCAGAGGAAAAGGGCCCATTAAGCGAGCCCCCTTTGCCTCCACAGAATGCGCCCAGAGATGGAGGAAGATGAAAGAAGTAAAAAAAATACTTTTCTAAAGATAGATTTTTTTTCTTTCCGAGAGGAAGGCTAACGGGGAGGCAGGTCGGGTTTGGATTGAAGGAGGAGGGCAGGTTGTTTCAAACACAAAAGCAGATGAAAGAAGTCTTTTGGCAGAATAGACAGAGCGATGACACACATGTTCTCAAACAAACATAAACCAGTGTTAGCAGAGAAAATGCAGTCACTCCAATAGTTGCATGCATGTTCAGAAACCACTCTGCATCTCTCCATATTGACGTGTTTCCTCAAATTGTGTCTCGTTTTGTATTCTCGTTATTTTATGCTCGCACATCCATCCCCTCTGCCTTCCATTTCAATCGACTTGTGCGTGATTTACACATGATATGACTCACTCTAGCAGCCCTGTGCTGTAACCCAATCAATGTGGGTCTGAAATTCTAATGGAGGAATGATATATTACTGTATTTATGTTGTGCTACCAATGCACTTTTTCCCCCTTTCATTCTCCTTCCCTCCATCAAAGTTTTTGCAAGATTTGGAAAATGTGCTGGCTTGTCTTCATGCCGCACTTCTAAATCAGCCATCCCTCACTCTCCTCTCGCTGCTCCATCACAGACTACTTTGAAGCCCTTTAATATTTCTAATTAGTTAATGGAGCTGATTGCATTCATAAAACCCTGCAGTAAGCATTTCTAGCCCTCCGGCCATTTCTTTTTCCTTTTTTTCCCCTGCCTCCTCCTCCTCTGTGTCCTGGAGAAATATTACGAGTGAAAGCACTCAGGTCCTTGGGTCCCCGCTGCAACAGCGCATGGTGCCAAAGAACTATCCATGTATTTTCCCCAATAAAGAAAGCCCTCCCTTTTTATTCTTCTCTTTGCTAATTGGAGAGTGGAGATCAAATGGGGCTACGGGGAGTTGTAATCTCCTTTCAGATCCGCATGATGATTCTTCTCAGGATCCTAGCCTGAGGGCTTTAGGCCAGGATCATTAGAAAGTGTTCAACAGTCGTCCAAAGAGTGTCCGTCCAACCATCTCTCTTTTTCCCCGTTATCCGGATTATTTTGCTTTCTTTAATGTTTTGTCAAGGCCTGTGGTGATTTCATTTGACTGTGAGAAAGGAGAAGCTAGAGCCGGAGGGTCTGTTGTGAGACTGTACATTAACACAACCAGAACAAATTAGATGCTTTCAAGTGTATGTACGAATGTATAGTCTTACATGGAGAGTACATTTCAGTGAGACCTCCAGAACATATTATAATTTGCAGTGTGACTACTGGGATCAGCCATATTTATAACTTTAGTATCGGTTGTTTCACTGCTGATTGCCTGTGCCGCTCAGTAACTGCAGTACTTTAAATTAAAGGGGCCCTTTTATGCTTTTGGGGTTTTTCATTTTCCTGTAGTGTTTTCTATAGGTTCGTCTGCATGGGAATGCTCTGCAAAGGCTAAAATCAAAAAGTAGGGGCGTCTTGACTTGACTCCTTAGTTTACTAACATAGTGTCATCAATGTGTTACACTCGTGCCCCTATTGGCTAGCTAGGCTAAGGGGCAGAACATCTTTAAGCTGTTGACCAATCACAACAGAGTCTGCCAGCTAACCAATCAGAGCAGACTGGGCTCTGGTTTCAGATAGATAGTGAAAAAGAAAAAATATAAAGCACTTTTTGAAAATTAAAGCATGGTACAGTGGAGGCACACAATACAAAAATGAGCATAATAGGGCCCCTTTAAATAACATGAGAACCTTATTTTGTTTTGTTGGGTGTTTCAGACATTTCAAGTCATGTTCATAATCTGCAGTCAAATGTGGAGTTTATATAGCACTTTTTACTAATTTGTCACTTCATTTTGGTAATGTGACATCACACATTTTAGGGGTTAAGTGCATCTAGAGTTTTATTTTTTTCTCGAAAATCGACCTTGATGATGCCATTTCTATTAAGTGATTCAATGATGTTGTTATTGTTCTTTGATTTCTTATTGTAATAATGGTTTTTTTATTGATCAGAAAGATTGTTTGTGATGTAAATCTGACTGATCATTCAAAAGCATGGCCTCAGCCAGGGATGAACTTGGTTTAAACTTAAACTGTGACTAGCTTAGTAAAACCAGCGTTGAAGTGCTTAAACATTCGTCCCTGGCTTCAGCCGCCTCACTGTATTTACTCCTCTGACTCTGTGAGGGACATAACTCGACTTTATGATTGTCTTTTTAACTCGCGCTGCATTTTACTGTCTCGCACTTCAAGCTAATTACATATTGAACTACAGAGAAACACACAAAGCCAAGCGGCACCCATACTCCATCCCATAATCAAATAATTAAATAAGCAAATTCTAAAACATCAGAGAAAGACTACACTCCATTTAGCAAAGGATTTCTTGGTTCGCTGTTATTAACATTAAAATCCAATTGAGTCGCTTTCTTTTAGTTTATTCTATAATTGGATTTGGAAGTAAATTTTGTGTCATTTAAAGGATGGGATTCACTTCTTTTTTTCAAGGAAATTACCTCATATTTAATACATGAGCGAATATCTTAATTTCTCAGATAGCAGGTGTCATTCAAAGTATTAATTTAGTGTTATTATTTACAAAATAACAAGTATTGGAAGTTCGTAAAAGCTGTTTATAGGAGACATTGTCTGAATGCCCCGTTAAGATTGTCTCATAGGAAAATGACCTTATCTAACTAAGGAAATGAAGCTCTGTATCCTTTTTCCTATCAACTAAATTAGTTTTTCAACTCTTATCTTTGAATATCTATGACGGTTTCATTTAATATGTTTTTGGATCCTTTGCCCCAGCAATAAATGATTTTTACAGTAGCTGCCCAGATACTGCTCTATTTTTTTTCTTCTGAGGACTTTAATATCAATTTCCTGAACTGAAACTGAAATGAAGCAGAATTTAGCTTCCAATCCCTTCAAAGCCACGCACTTCAGCCTGCCTCAGAAATATAATGTGATATTTTAGCTTGTTGAATTTCATGGTCTTGGAATAAAAAAGAAAATATATTGTTGGGAATGTGAAGGTAATAAAAGTGATATTTTTCTATGAAACGGTTTTGTGTCCTTTTATTTCGCACTTCAGTTTCCCCTTTTCTCTCTCTTGAAATAACATGGTTTAAAGGCGATCTCTAGCCTGATATCAACAGTTTTAACAAGACCACTCACTCTTTGAGCTGTTTGTGTAGTTTGATTTCCAACTACAAATAGAGCTTGTGTGCTCACAAATGGATGATGCTATCACAACATGGTTTTTCACTTTTCAGTAGTTCTGACTTGACTGGATGTTTGAGATTAATAATATTTTCTGTCTGTATCGTTTCAACAGATCCCAGGCCTATGGATTTTGGAAAGGATCCTGTTTTCAACCCGAAGACATCCATCAATGGAGGTGAGGTTCAAAGTCCCCTTCTTGTCGCTTATTTCCTTAACTTTGTGTCCTTTCCTCTTTCCCTTCCTTTCCTTTCCTTCTTTTGCTTCCCTTTAATTTCATTTTTTTGTCTCACCTCTCCTTTATTTCCCTCCCCTCACCTCTCCCATATTTTCATTCCCTTTCCTTCCCTCTCCTCTCAGCCTGAGGCTGTACTGGCTTGTTTTACAAGTCTCACCCACATAATAGTGAAACAGCTCTTTAAGCAGAGGCATGCCCATGGCTCTGCTTTTCTTGTGATCCCACAAGAACAAGCCTGTGGCAACAGTGACAGACTATCTCTGCTGTGTCTGAGAGAGCATCCAAAAGTGTGTGTCTGTGTGTGCATGTGGGCTTCCTCTCCTCCTCTTTTATGTTTCGTAGCAGACAAAGCGAGACAGACAGCTTCCTCCTGGGCACCTAGAAAACATCTGTCTGTAACAATCACACTTTACTTCCTGTAGGTCTTTGGATGTGTGTCTGTTAAGAGTATCGGTGTGTGTGTTTCTGTAGTTGTGTCTGTGAACAGTATGTGCACATGCATGAGTTATTATCCTGTGTTTCTCCCATCCCCCCTGACAGATACAAGAAGAGTACTCAACCTTTACCTCGCTAAACAAGTCTGCTTTTTGCCTGTGTGTGTGTGTGTGTGTGTGTGTGTGTGTGTGTGTGTGTGTGTGTGTGTGTGTGTGTGTGTGTGTGTGTGTGTGTGTGTGTGTGTGTGTGTGTGTGTGTGTGTGTGTGTGTGTGTGTGTGTGTGTGTGTGTGTGTTGTGTGTGTGTGTGTGTGTGTGTGTGTGTGTGTGTGTGTGTGTGTGTGTGCGTGCGTCTGCCATAAAACACTCTAAATGTAGTACTTAATTGCAGATTGGCTTGTTCATGTGTATACTATACATTCATTAAGTGGATTAGCAAGATCGCTTATGCCAACTAGATGTGCACACAAGACACACCGGAGAGCTCCTTTACACTAATTCATTTTATTATGTTTCCAAACTAATGAAGTCTATAACAACAACAGTTCTGGGGATACTGAAACGAACATTTGTCTCTAATACAGTTGAATACATTTGTTAAAGTAAGACTTTTCTACTGTAAAGAAATACCACATCCTTCTCATACACAAGTCCTATGTAATGTATAAGACCGGTCAAATCAAATAGTTTTTGCTTCTACAGCTTGACTTGGTATGGCATAACCTTTTTCTTATAGTGGCTAGTTCAATTTCAGATAGTTATTCCTGTTTGATTGAGTCAGTTGTCCATTTCTGACTCCTCTCAGACCATTATAATACAGTGCAACCCCATTATTTCATAATGGTCACTTGTGACCTCAGTGGTGCTATTAAACAAAAGTCAAACTTACTCAATTTAAAGGAATATTCCAATGTTTTTACATGCATACTGTTGAGGCTTCTTATCAGTTTTTTGTATTTCTCAATTACTGTATTCTTGGAACCTGTTGAGTTGTCTAAACCTTTACGGTTAAGATTATTAATTTAAATGATGCATGCAATCATTAAACTTGTTATCAATGCAACTCAACCTTGGTGCCAAACAACAATTATGTCAATAGAAGTGTATGAAAACCAATGATTGCGTATAATGATAGGAAAAACACATGGACAACCCTCAATTACACCAGTGTGACTCACTTTGAAATTAAGTATGATTTGTAGCAAAATTACTTACATAAGCAAAACCATTGATAACCCATGCTTCCTGAACATAAACATGTTTCAATGATGTATTCCCTAACGTTTCCTGTTTTCTCTCCAGACTATGTCTTCCCAGGTTGGTCGTCCTTTTCCACCCCGTCCTCCTCCGATGTGGACCCCTCCTCCGTCACCCTGATGTCGGAGAAAGACAAGGACAACGCCTGGCTGTACACGCTGGACCCCATCCTGCTCACCATCATCGTGATGAGCTCCCTGGGAGTGCTTCTGGGTGCGGTGTGTGCGGGACTGCTCCTCTACTGCACATGCTCCTACAGCGGGCTGTCCTCGCGCTCCTCCACAACGCTGGAGAACTACAACTTCGAGTTGTACGACGGGATCAAGCATAAAGTGAAGATCAACCAGCAGAGGTGCTGCTCAGAGGCATGAATAGATGGAAGAAGACTTTAGGGAACTAGATCCCTCGCCAAAGTTCTTTTGGTTCTCAGTTTGGACAAAGAAAATATGAAAAGGAAGCACTATGTAATATTTCAATCCCCTACCTTTTATCCTGCTCTGATATCTAAAGGGGGAAACATTCAACCCGGAGTGTCCCCACCTTTTTGGGTGCCAGTAGGAACATTGATTTCCCAATGAGGCCTAAAGCGGGGGAACACCTGATCCCAATCCCTCCTCCCCACAGTAGGCCTACTGTATCTCCTCTGCCTGCAGGAGAGAGCCTGCTTGATTCTTAAAGCCTGTGAATGATTGAAGGAATGAATATGAATGACAGATCTAACATAGAATATAACCCACCAGCCACTGGAATGAAGCTTGTATGTTGATGGACTGCAGCACTGTGACAATCTGGACGTTTGGACCAAAATGACAGCACAGTCTTATGTGAGGTGTTCAAATGTGACATGTACCCATTACTGGTACTTTGTACATGGGCAATGTGAACTGTGTCCTCGTTGGCTTTAATTAAGAATGTGGCTGAAATGAAAAAGCTCCAGACTATTGGTGAAGACTTCAGCACCAGTGGACCATTCAATGTGTGTACTTTTGACTGAAATCAACACATATCAAGCGAATGCCTATCCCCCCCCCCGCCCCTAAAGAAGTTTGAAAAGATATCAAACTGAAATGAATCTAACGGTAAAGACTGATTTAAAAAGGACATTTTCTTTTTATTTGTTTCCAAGAGTTTTAGATATGAGTTCTGAGGCTTTCAAACGTCCATTAGTCCGCCACATGGCGCCGCTCCTTTGTCTGCCCCGGGGTCTGCGCTTTGTGAAACCAGTGGCATAGAAGAGTAATGGTGACTGTTTTGTTATGTTTTAGACTTGTGTCTGTTTGGAAAAAAAAGGTTAAAGAAAAGCCAGCTTCAGTTCGTAGCCGCCCTGTAGAGCTCTTACGCCATTTTTAGACTTTCTTTAGCGTTGTGTTGGACTCCATGGTCTTAACTGTTGCTTCAGTCCTTTTCTATTTTCACACATTTTCCATTGATCAGACTTTACAAAGGAAGGTAAAGGAAGATGGAAGATGGAAAATCAGAATTTTATTTAAATCTAACATGCTGTTATGGAGTCGTGCTTTAGATTCAGTATTCTAGGGTTTGTCTTTGGTATATATCTATATTTTTTTGCTTTTCAGACTGTATGATGCCCAAATGATGGACAGACACTGTGAACAAAATGTCAGTGATTGTTTTATCGCAACCTATGGATTGCCAAAGAGCTGTGTACAGTATGTGCACAGGGGGTCTGAACAAGTGTTAAAAGAGGCCGGGTGGAGAATGGACTGAGAGATAAATCACCCTGCCTTTTATCCAACGCTCTTATAGCGTCACCCCCCCTGAATGAAGGACGCTCAAAAAAACGGAAGGAGAAGGAAATGACTAAAGGAGGATAGTGGAAATCGTACCATCGACTTTCTTGGACACACAATCGAGCCTTAAGCTAACTACAGTAAACGCTGTATCGGAAGACAGCCATCGAGGAGTGCCAGTGCTGCTGATGAACAGGAGGAGACACACACACACACACACACACACACACACACGAACACACACACACATACATAAGTTAGACAGGAAGAAAGAGAGAGACAAGGGAATTATATGGTTATTATATGGTTATATGGTCGCAGCTGTTTCTCCGACAAAAATACATCTTATGTCATTATTTGGCTTCAGCTTAATACATTTTGTTGGAGTTTTTTATATCTAGTAGCGCAATGGAGCAATATCTCTTGTTTGTATCAAGCATCTATACAAGCATGCAGAAACTCACATTTGTAACAAGGGAGAAGGCAAGCTAGCAAGCAATTTGACATTATATGGGTATAAAACAGCGGAAATGCATTCAAGATAGTTGTTGAAGCCCTTAAAAATACACACAATGTTTGGTGTTGACAGAATGCTTATTCAAACACTTTTACAAATACACATGAATTGGAAATAGTCGGAGACTGACTTCTTTAGTGTCAAAATAACACATGCATTTGAAGTAAACTATCTGCAGTTAAAGATGTGCCTTGAACATTGGATTAACTTGTAATTTGAAGTCTATGAAAGATTTATATGAAACCATTCATTTATACAACTGGAGTTGCGCTGAGAGAAAGGTGATTGTCTGCCTGGAAATGTATCTGGCTGACAGACTGATAGGACAGTCAATAACACGAGACTGTCAGCAGGATAGGTGAAAGCTGACAAACCAGACAAAAAATACACACAGAAAGTATAACAGAGGAAGGAAAGTCTGGGGGGAAAACATGTCGCACTTGTTGTTTCCCCCAGTCTCTCTCATCTCTTCCTTTTCAGTGGTATTGTTTGGATAAAGCCAACAGGCCTAGTGAGATGAAATAAACAAAAGAAAAGTGGGATCATAAAAAGGTGTGGAAAGAAGATCGTGTAAGGAGAGATAAAGGGAGTGGATATAATAGAGAGAGACAGAGGGTTTTCTGTCCATCTAACTGCGTTTTCGTTGGACTGTTTTCCAAGTGCCTTGGAGCTCTTTTATTATGTCTCTCGAACGAACACCAGGTCATTTAGAAACACACACCAGACTCTCTCTTTCTCCCGCTTGTCTTTTAACACTTTCTTTCTTGAAGTCCATTTAGTATTACCTCTTCTGTCTCTATGGATACACACATAAATACACCGACACACTCATACACACACACAGACAAATGCATTAAGATGTACACACACAAACCTACGGCACTGGCCAGATAACTCAAACTGTTGTTTGTAGACTTTGTACAGATGAATTTCTTTTTTAATGTTATTATTATTATTTAATAAAGGCTAAATAACAAGTGATTTGGTTCTTCATTTTGTATTGCTTATGTGTATTTTGTATGTGTTTATTTGTCTTAAGTTTTAGTGCTAATTATATGACTAACTTACCTAGTCGAACATCCAAAGCATTTCATGAGTTTTATTCAGGGTTCATCGTTTTATAAAAGGAGAGAATGGGGTAAATATGTTTGACCTACAGCATATTTAACACTCCCACTCATAAAAGAGTCGTTTTGTGTCATACTGATAGAAAAACAATATCTTCTTGCAAGTTTGTCAGTTAAGAGAATAATGCAAATTCTACAAAGTATGGAAAAATAATTATGGCCCATAATTAATAGTTGAGTAAAAGTGTGTGTTTGTGTTTCGATTTACATTTTTAACATCTGCTGTCTTTTTTGTATATATCTAAAGCATACAATAATGAGCCTGGAGCTTATCATATTGGACTGAAAATTGTGACGCTTTTGGAATAACTAGATAAGAGTTGGAAATAATGCAAGTGTAAAATGTTGCGTGTGGGTGTCTGCACAATATAAATCAACACATTTAAGAATTGGGTATTAAGGCAGCAATGTATTTGAAACCACAGTTAGAAGAAAACACATTTAAAGAGGTGTTTTTCTTTCTTTTCCTAAAACATTTAAAACTTCACTATAGACTGCCCTACATCCCTGACCATCTGGCCCTCTTTACTATGCATCCTAATTCTAGTTTGGTTATAGCACTTTAATTAGCTTGGAGAGCCCTTATCAGTGATTTCTCTGCATCAGCATTTCTTCACCTCTTTCTTCTTGTTTTTTTTCTCATACCTCCTGCCCTCATTTGTCCATTGCTTCTTTATCTCACTATTACTCTTCTCCTTTGGAGACCGACCCGATTCTCACGCTGCTGTCCACCAGTCAAGTGTTAAAGCTGGATCTGGCTGGTTGATCATAAGATTATATGGGCGATGATCCTCTCAGGGTGTTCTGCACCAAATCTGTTACCCTCACTTCCCTCTTTGATTTAGATGAATATTTTTAGAAAAATGTAATTTAAAAGGATATAAAAAAACTCATAGTATAGTATTTTGGAACAATTATATGTCAAGAATATCATGAAAGAAAGATATCATGAAAAAAGTTTTATTTAGTTGTTTTAGTATACTGATAAATATGACGAAAAAAGTCATACTATACTTGACGGAGTATGGTATGGTAAAGCATGTCAAAAACCTAGCCATAGTATAGTATAATGTACATGAATATTGTTTTAAGTTTTGAAAAGACGACATAGTATGTCCAAAATATCATTAAAAACGACGTAGTATAGTATGTCCAAAATATCAGAAAAACGACAAAGTAATTGTATGTCAAAAATATCAGAAAAAACGAAATAGTTTAGTATGTCGAAAAATATTTAAAAAACGACATACAGTAGTGAAGTATGTTGAAAATATCCCAAAAAACGACATTGTAGTATGTAGACAATATCATAATAAACGACGTAGTATCAGAGATGGGGTCGTTAATAAAAAAAAGTAATATATTACATATTACTTTTTTAAAAAGTAATATATTACATATTACTTTTTTAAAAAGTAATATATTACACTACTTCGTTACTCTCTACATAAAGTAACTCGTTACTTTACAGGTTACTTTACTCGTTACTTTACTCGCAGGGCCGGCCCGCCCCTCCCTACAGGCAGATCACGGAGACTGCGGTGCACCTACAGTGTGCGCGCCACAGTTTTGCCTCTGCGAGACTCCACTTGCACCCCCAATTACTATTGCTTTAAGGAAGACATAACACAAGTCTTTCTTTTTATATGCTCTAAAATAGGCTACCAGCCTACCACAACAAACTAACAGTCTGTGAAACGTCAAGACACTAATTAATGAAACCAGTTCAAGACGCATTATTCTTATCATTCTTTATGAGCGCAGTAACGGTAAGGTATCTAATTACTTATGTATTTAGTATTCCATAACTTAGTAACAGAGATGGTCAAACTAAAGTGGTAGAGACAGAATTCCTACAATGAAGCGGGACATTGAACTGTTCACCCGTGAGAGGGCGATCAACAAAAGAGAGCGAGCGGCCCCATTGAGGGAGTTTACAGATGAAATGACTCATCCATGTTTATGCAGCACTGCACGTGGAGATTTGGTCTCGCAAATCGCGCAGATTACATAGGCCTACGTGTATATAAACCATAGACTGTATATATAAATGGACGTAGGGTCCGTGACGTCACCCATAGGATTCTGCAGAGTTGCCGTGAAGCCCTTAGTAGGCGGAGTCGGCCACTAACGGCTCGACGGTGTCGTCAGAGTCTAACTCCCGCCTTCTCCCGCCTTCTCCAAATAAGGGCAAAGAGGCGGAGCTGAGGCGGAGCCGAGGCGGAGCCGAGGCGGAGCCGAGGCGGGACAGGGCGGGACCTGCTGCCAACGAGCGTGACGTTCGAGTCCTAGCTCAGGCTAAGAAGCTAAGCTAACATGCTCTCAGTATCAATCGAATGTAAAACATGATTGATGAAAGTAGTAAATCGGTCAGATTTGACCCGAAGACAACAGGAGGGTTAATGCCATATTCACTTAGTAACGCATGAACAACTTTTACAAATATTTCTATATAGTCTGTGTTGGTAAATGTCATCTAGGTTGCACATTTCCTGCTGAAATACATGCATACCAAGTCACTGCGTGGCACTTTGGTTTTGATAAAACAGTGTAGTTCCACTATATAAACGTTACATTCATAATCAAACGAGACAATCTGCAAGATAATTAGCTATTTGGTATTATTCTTAATGCTTGTCATTCACACGTTAATAAAATAAAATAAGTACCGATACATACAGTAGCAGAATAATTGTGGCGGTGTTCAGCTTAATAAGCCTTGCTCAACATCATTTATTTAGCTAATACTACAGCGGGCTGCAGGCGAACCAAGTCCGCGTTACGATGCATTCCTTGATCTCCAGTTATAACGCCGGACTCCGCCGCTGGCCGAAGCTAACGGAGCCCCAGGGTGCTAGCTACGGCCGCCGGGACGCGCTAGCGAGCTAGCACCCCGCAGCCCCGTTAGCTTCGGCGGCGTGGACTCTGGCGGCCCACCCCTTTTAACATTTGCTCCCGTTTAGCATTATGGGCGTCATAGCCATATAGTATAAAAGTCTTACCCAAGGCTGAATCATAAACTAAACTGTATGTATAAAGGGTTACGTCCTTAGCTGGCTAATAAGCTACATAACAGGCTAAGCTAACAAGCACACAAACACCTGCTAACGGGGTTAACATGTATAATATTATCATTTTACTCACCGAAAAAAGCTGAAAGTAGACTTCTTGGAAGATCTGTTAGTACATTCAAGCGCACAGCACGACATTTTAATTATCTGGTATTTGTAACAATATTCCCTAACAGGCACGATCACCACGAACACAGCTAAAGGATCAAGTACAGTAACTACAACTAACTAACGTTGTAGCCTCTATGGTTGTAGCCTAGCAGATTGGACAAGTTGCTGTTAGCTGACAGTGAGGCACGTATCTGTCAATCAAAGTGACCACGCCCTAATGTATGCACAAACTTTAAGACCTAATATAAATATAAAGGGTCGCGTTAGAAAACAATTCACTCACAGATCCATAATCATGAAGGTGGAATCTAACTATATCGATAATAAAATGTATGGAGCCAGGGGTAGAAACATGTTTTTTTCTGCTGTAAAATCGGGCATTTTAACATGGGGGTCTATGGAAATTGCTCCTTTCTGCAGCCATCGCCTATCGGCCAATATATGAACTGCAGTGTGTGGCACTTCCGTATTGGCTTCCCGGCTCTACCCCACAGTTTGCCGCTTGATATAAACCTGCGGCGGAAACCCCTCTAGTCTGTCAGTGAGTGTGATTATTTTACGAAGTAACGCGTGTTGGGGCAATGTTAGTAACTGTAGTGTGATTACTAAATTATAAAAGTAACGCGTTACACTACTCCGTTACCGACAAAAGTAATATTATTACAGTAACGTGTTACTTTGTAACGCGTTACACCCAACTCTGCGTAGTATACTGTAGTATGTTGAAAATATCATAAAAAACGGCATAGTATAGTGGGTGTTTCTCAATGTCGAGGACGCTTCCTTGGTAGGACATGTCTTCCGAGTCAGGTCCTTCAGAAGCGAGGCAAGAATCCTTCCTAGCCTCGGAAAACGAAGAATGGTGGAACAGGCTAACAGGTGTGCGAGGCCCCGCCTTAAATGGAGCGCGATTTCTGCCAAAGATTTTGGAAATTGGTCCGTGCGCAAAGCATTGTGGGGATTTTAAGACCGCGGAGGATACACATGTGCTGCCTCGAAATTTCCCGCAACGAAGGACGCCGGCCTCGGTAGAATTCCAAGGATCCTGGACATTGGAACAGTCCTTCGGCGGGACTCGATGACGTAACATCCTTGAAATAGTGGCTCTGGAGGAGCCTTCCTCGACATTGAGAAACACCCAGAATGTCGAAAATATCAGAAAAGACTGCATAGTATATTATATCGACAATATCATAATAAACGACGTAGTATAGAATGTTGAATATATCAGAAAAAAAGACGCAGTATAGTATGTCGAAGATATAATAAAAAACTACATTGTGTAGTATGCCGACAATATAGGAAAAACAGCATACTATATATAGTATGTCAGAAATATAAACAAAATGACATCGTCAAAATTCCATAATAGAAATATAATAGTTCATGAGTAGCATTTCCTTTTCTTTTCTTTTATCAGTCAGAATATAAACAGCAGCAACAGTTCTCTGGGAAGCTGAATGTTCAGCATCTTAACATTTAAAATTCTGCAGGGAAACATTTTCCATCAACTGTGACATTTGACATTAGAGCAGCAAGCATCATTGATGTAAACATAGTCTGTCTCCAGAGTCCTGCTCTTTGCCCACACCCTCTGACATGAAAACACACGATACACAAACATATGCATACCAAAGAAGTTTGGATTCATTCCCTCATTTAATCCATGCAATTCAAGTATGTGCTGCGTATAATCAAGTAGCTTTCTATGTCTAACACTTCTCTTTTACACTGTCTCCTCCACTTAGGGATGTAGAAATGTTTTTAATGGCCCAGATTTTGCATCCACATAATGACGTGGTCCAGATCTCATCTTCCCAAATCCACGGGCTCACACAAACTCAAGCATGCCTGAACATTCTTCTTGGATGCAGACACACACTTCAGACAGGTCTCTTGTGGTTGGCCTTTGCTGAGCGTGTAACCTACTAACACACATTTGAAATTTCTGCTTAGCAGCACGAATCAGCAGAGGAGGGGACTCGAGTCACATGACTTGACTCGAGTCAGACTCGAGTCGCTTATTTTTGGACTTGAGACTTGCTTGACTAACATTGATAAAATACTTGACTTGACTTTGACTTGGTATTCATGACTTGAGACTTGACTTAAGCTTGAGACAGATGACTTGAAAGGACTTGACTTTTTAAAAATTAAATATTTGCGTTTGTTTTTGTATTGAGATATTACGTTTAGTTTTTTCGAAACGTGATTGGGTGATTATAGCGCCATGCGCGCAAACCTGGCAACCCACTAGAAGGCAGGAATGTCAGTTAACATGGCAGCGGCTAGCGTTACTCCATAAATAGTCACGTTTGGATTCAAGGATTATGTTGTCGATGAGGCTAATAAGAAGAGAACAGAGGTATGCAGGGTCTGCAGCAGGGGCGGATCTACGGGGGGCAAGGGGGGGGCAGCTGCCCCCCCCCACTGTAGAGCCTTGCCCCCCCCAGCTGCCCCCCTAACTTTTGTTTCCCTAAAACTGTACTAAAACAAACCTACACTATTTCCACAAGCTTCTCAAGCAACAAAACAAGCATTACATTAGTTAAAATTGAATCATTTTAAATACCATTTAGTTCCGTTAAAAACGCAGCTACGGCCCTGCATTAAACTGCGGAGCGGCGTTCACACAGACCGCGGCTCACACCGCTGCAGAGAGGGAGCGAGCTGTCCCAGCACCTATGAATCAGCTTCCCCTGGGAGCATTTCCCTTTCCACTAGTTTTGTTTTTACTAAGGACGAGAGCTTGAAACTACATATTAATAAAACGCTTTAGTTTGAATCGATAGCGTTTAACAGACGGGCGCTGTTTGGGGCGTTACGTTACAAAATACTACGCAGACAGCGTTAGCTGGGAGATCGATCACTTTGCTAAACTACGCGGTAGCCTACTATTAAATCCACGTAAACTACACATCACAGCCATGAGGCCAGATCAATGAAACCAGGATACATCCTTTACCGTAAAAACTGGATCCAAACACAGCTGCCTGTGTGCGCTTGATCAAAACTTTCTGATGTTATATTTATGATATGCTACATATTAGCTAGGCTACATGGCCCTAACGTGTAAAGTTGTAAGCATTTGTACCAATGCTTTTCACAAGTAGACTCTTGCAGGCCAGAGTATAGGAGTGATTCAACAACAACAAAAAGACATATGAGAAGTGATCAGGACGAACAGAAAGAGGAAAAAGAAAAGAGAGATGAAGAGACCAGGAGGGTCAGATTAGGAGGAAGAGGAGGAGATGAAGACATTAGTGAAGAAGAAGAAATATATGTGAGGAATAAAGATGAAGTATCAGAAAGAGGGCCAGAGGCAGGGATCAGGAGGCAGATGAAACTCCAGCTGGACCACATGGTATGTTCTTATTCTCTTTACATATTCCATTACAGCAGCACAATCTAGCAGCTCTTAGTATTGACAAATATGTATTGAAATGTGTTGCTGCACAGGTCACCTGTAGCTCTCTGAAGAGATGGGTGATGTCATTTGTGTACTTAATTATAATTAAGTACTTACAGTATGCAGAATTCTGAGTATTCTCTGAATCGGGTGCCTTTTGGGTCTTTATATCTTTGAAAAATGAAACCAAAATGTTTGGGCATAACATCTGGTAGTGGACTACTTACATTTTCCCACCTCAGGCACAAAATATAAATAATTACTAGGAATTTCCTTGAAAAAATGTAACAGGGTTGAAGTTTTTGACAAAAAGTAGCCATGAGACCTTGTTTAGCTAAGATATGGCACCACATGGAAGTCAAGGACATTACAAAATTGTAATATTTTGCAAAACTATTGTTTATTTTTGTAATAAACAATGATTTACTATTATTAATTCATACAACATAGTTGAAATGTTGAGCTTGTCAATCTTAATCTGAAAATACAAAAACTGAAATATAGGTAAGAGAAGAAACTGACACTTTTGTGATGTAATTCCCTCAATGCAGATCACACATGGATTGATCCATTATTTTAATAGGAGGGTAAATGGTATGGCGTGACGGGGTTGAAACAAACTGAGGGACAATATTGCAATTTCATAGATAATTCAAGTATTTTTTCAGAATTGATTTTTGATCAGTTAAAGTTGACAAGCATGTGATTATATTAGCAGCAACATTTTGGGATAATTGGCCATTTTGATTTGTTTAATATTAAATTAATATGTAATAATGCTTAGTGATGACATGCAAATATGTCTGTCTAAGACAACCAATTTTTTTTAAAACAAAATATATATTTAATTTTACATTGTAATGCAAAACAACCTGTTCCATTAATTCATTGCTTTAAAATACATTTTGTAGTTTCCTTTCATTTAAAATGGTTGAGGTAAGCTTGGGGGACTCAAAGGGCACCCGATTGTTTGTCTGAACACCTTGTTTCTCTTGTGCATTAAGAACACTTGTGTTAGGGCATGAATTAACAATAAATAGGTTATATACAGTATAAAATACCACGTACTGTCCGCCCTCCTATGCCACCCTGGCATGACCTCTTGCCTCCCCTTTGCTCCCCCATGTAAAATGTTCTAGAACCGCCACTGGTCTGCAGCATAAAGATCAGTGACACGACCACCACAACATCCAACTTCATTCGTCACTACAAAAAAACACACAGAGAAAGGTAGGCTACGTGAATGTGTTGTGTTAGCTAGAAAGCTAACGTTAAGTTTAAGCTACTATCTTCTAGTGTTAACAGAAATTTAAATTAAATATGTGTAATGGCAAATGCCATATATGATTTTCTTACCTGGAATTCTGCCTTTTTGAACAAACTTTTTGATTGAGTCCTAGCTATATTGTCTGCAGTTCTAGGGTTAATATTAATCTAGTATGATTGTCATCGGTCTAAATTAGATTTCAAATGATTAACTGTGTATGTAATGAAGATCATAGTGTGGGTTCAATCCATTTTCTTAACCACTGTCTTTTAACTGATTTAAATGCGGAAACTGGGCTTATTCATCAGAATTTCATATGACTTGAATTGACTTGACTTGCTTGACCTGACTTGACTTGCTTGACTCTCACTACAGTGACTTGGGACTTGCTTGATACTTGTAGGTCAAGACTTGAGACTTGCTCATGACTTGCACATGTAGGACTTACTCCCACCTCTGCGAATCACTCATCACACAGACACGCACACACTCAAACACCCGGACACACAATCACATACAGACTCATAAAATGAAAAGTACTACATATTGTAACAGGTCTGGGCAGATAAAGAGAAAAGTGGTAGTGCAGCAATCACGACAGAGGCAGTGTTCAAGTCCAAAAAAGAGGCTTTATTGCTGTTAAACTCAAAAATACCTTTAACTATACAAAGGCTAACGTAGCCGGGCCGCTAACCGACTTACCAGCTTACAAACTGTTTCCTCACGCTGGGAGTCTCCTGCTCCCTCCATGTGCCACACACAACTGAGCAACTCTGGATGCTTTGTCTCCCTTGAGGGAATGATTAGCACCAGGTCCCAATACTGTTAATTGGAAGCGGGTGGAGCCACCTATTGGGAATGTAGGTGTCTCCCACTACTCTGCCTCTCAGTCCCTTACAATATGAATATTAATTTCACAGCTTTTGTTAGAAGAAAACAGAAAAATACATGTATTTGTAGCAACCTCTTAGTGTTATAGTATTAAACAAATTATTTTAGGCAAATTCACACTTGATATTTTTAGTTATAACACTTAAAAGGCAATCAATACCATAATTACACGGCTTAGCCTTAGTTGAATACTCCAAGCTGATTGGTCCATTTCAAACATTCTGCAGTCTGCTATTTTTTAAGGAGGAAACTCTGATCAAGGGACTATGTGCAGTCTTATCAACGGCAGAAAGAAGTCTGGTCAATTTACAGTATAGGTCAGCGTTGCCAAAAAATAAGCTGTTGAAGAAATGTTTTTATATTTATTTTTTATTTATGTGGAGAGCACAAAACTTAGGATTCATGATGGCTAAACTGTCCCCAGTAAAGAGAACCATGCAGAAAGAGAGCTGAATTTCAGAGAATTTAGAAGAAAAGACAAACTGGAAGTAAACACCAAAGCGAACACAGTATGGGCTCTGGAAGTGTTTAAAGACTGTTCAATGGAAAACGAAATGTGACATAATACCTTACAGTATAAAGATCCAGTGACCATCTTTAGCTTTGAAAAGGTTGGATTTAGAATGTATCAGGGTGAATTCACAGCAGAGATTACCCAACCGTAATATCACTCCTCCTCTCTCAGCCTGCCCTCCAATAATACTTTTTCCATCCCTGCTTTTATCACAAACACAACCAGATGCACAGACATAAACCAACAGGCAGTCCTTTACAAGTGTGGTCAGCCTGCTTCTTATTGGAATGATGCAGTCTTGGCAGCTAAGTGATCATATTCAGCTGTAAAAGAGATTTGGGTTAAATGTGTATTTCTGTGATCTAATATAAATGCATACCTGCCTAGGTTCAAGAGGCAAAAAGGATGGAAAGACCCTGAAAAGGATACAGCTCTTCGTTGTTAGGCAATGGCATTAACCCTTCAGCTATTCTATGATGAACCATCACTCCTAATATATGTCAGTTACAAATATTACATTTGCATACTGTGTGTCACCACATCAACAACAACACTGAATAAACAACGTCTAATAAGTACAAACTCAATATTTGCATAAAATATTTCCAACATTTGGCCTCGTTTAGGATGGGAATGAAGACATTGATGTTACTGTTTGAATGTAAGTTTGTGCATTCATTCGTTTGAGCAAAATCACACTGTTAGTTCTACAAAGAAAACTGATGATTTGATACACTTCTTTTCTGCTGAGATGGAAACTAAATGAACCAATTGTTCTTTCCTCTTTCCTTCTCTATCCTGCATGTTTGCAACTTGGTCATTCATACTTCCAGCCCTTCAAATTATTGTATCATTTATCAAAATAAGTATATGTGTGTTAAACAATTTGTTCAAATGTTTTTCCAACATTTCTGTCTTCTTTCCCTCCATATTTGCAACTGTTGCATATTTGCTTCCCTTCTCCCAGCTAATTTCCTCACATAAATAAACTTGAAATCCTTATAATTTCCTTAAGAGTTAATGGAGGCGCACTGAGATCATCGAAGATGGGACGGGACTAAAAGGCATTTTTAAAATAACGAGCTACAAATCGAATTTGCATGCTGTGTAGCCTTTTACCAAATCTTATTTTTCAATTTGTAGAAAACATGAAGTAAGCTAAGTGCAAAATGTCTCCTTTTATAGACTATAAAATCCATTACATGTTTTGTTTTTTTTGTCGTCCGCCACCTGGTTGGGCGTCCTGGGTGAGAGAGCTGGTCCTGGCAGCTTCCAGCACCCCCGCTCTCCTAATGTCCCAAACTCATGGCTGCATGCTTCTAAATCAAATTACATTTCATCAGACAAAAGCTTTTTTTACTCACCACACCAGTACAAATAAGATTGTTGTTAATCTTATCACAGTGTAAGCTTTATTGCTTTTTCATTTCTGAGTTTTTATTTGTTTGGCTGTTTGCCAGGTGCTGGCAACTGTCTCTGAATTTTTGCCAAATTAAAAAGTTACTCTCAAGCACTAAAGCTCACCTGAACAACTTTTTCTATGTACGATTAACTCTTTATTTGCATGTTTTTCATTCCTTATGCCTGTTATCCATTCTTATGATATATATTCATCATGTTTTGTCCTCCAACCTATATTTATTATCCAATGTCTTACTTTCCTTTATTAATCCCTCACTTTATTCAATATTTCTTCTATGCCATGCTTCTTGCTCACTGTGAATAATCTAAAAAACCTCCTCTTCCTTTTTCTCATTCCTTCATTGCACGCTTCTGTTATGAATCATTTTATCATCAGTGCCTGGTTCTTTCCCCCTTCTCTTATTTATTTGTAAAACATTTCTCATCAGTCACCGGTACAGCCAGCACATTCTGTTATGATGATATCAGTCTATCCGTTTGGTAGCCGTTGGCTTATCTGAAACGGCTCGGCCACAAATACTTGTGCTTTTAGTGGTGGTTGTTGACATTAAGACTCTCAAACCATCCAAGGCTGTGGTTTCTCCCCCCCCTCAGTGGATTGTGTGTGTGTGTGTGTGTGTGTGTGTGTGTGTGTGTGTGTGTGTGTGTGTGTGTGTGTGTGTGTGCGTGCGTGCGTGCGTGCGTGCGTGCGTGCGTGCGTGCGTGCGTGCGTGCGTGCGTGCGTGCGTGCGTGCGTGCGTGACTGTGTGTGTGTGTGTTGACCTATGCACATCCAGCCGCAGTGTGAATGTAGCAGCTCTTACTGGAAAGCTCCAAGTTGACACAGCACTCATACACACATTCTCTTCAGATATGGAACATAGGTAATCGTTAACACCAAGAAAAATATGTGTGTGTTGCAGAAACAGACACACCATGCTATACGGTACACACTGGCATGCGTGCTGCTGACTTATTTTCCTATAAATAGCAACAATAACCCTCCACAGGGCCTCTAGGAGCCACAGAGCCAACACTTTCATCTGGGTAGGTGGCACAGCGGTGTGTGAGTGTGTGTTACAGCGGGTGTTACTGGCACCAGCAGCAGCATGCCTGTGTTTTATACTCCCTGTCCTCGCCCACACAGCCAACTTTACTTCACTGCTCTTGCCCACATACCTGACAATATGTGTTGGATCAAACCCTATGTGCATACTGAGCAACTTTTCACGCTGTGTGTTGTTCAGTGTTCAGTGAAGTCCTACTGTAATGTTAGATTTATTTTTTAAAATGTATTTAGGGTGAGCGAACAGTACCAGCTCTAGTGCCTGTTTGTCCGAATTTGATAAAACCTGTGCTGTCTCGGTCTATTTGACTCTAAAAGCTAAGAGTGTAGTGGTGTCCTAAAATCTGAAAATGACTCTCACTTATTGACACTGCAATACTGTTATTAGGTACACAGACATTAGAATATTATAACATTCAAAGAGAAAAACGGCAGGATTTGCATTGGACACGCCCCCGTCGATGCCGGCCAATAGGAGAAGACAACAGGAAAAGCAAGCCAAGAATCACGCTCTTCCAGTTCTGCTCGCCCCACATGCCAGGCAACAGCTGATGGGAAGAGAGCCTCCACTCGAAAAATCTCATTTGAATATCATCGCATTATTTGTTTAATTAAATGCTGTTGACTTGTATAAGCTTCCTTGGACTTTTTTCAGTTTATCCTGGTCTCGGGGTTTAAGAATTCCTAACATATAGGCCATGCGACTATGATAGGCAGGGACGTGTGCAGACATTTGGAGGGGCTATTGCTCTAAACTGGAAAAAGGGCCTCCCCCCGAAAAAAACACAAGACCTTTTGAAAATTCTAACTTGTTTTTAATGTAAAAGGTTCATACAATAAAAACACAACACTGTCATTGCAAGTGACACTCAGTTGACTTTTATGTCCAACTGCTAAATTCGTTATTCAGGCACATTTTTAGTTTTGCAAACCATATCTCATTAAAATATCTAATGTTAGTAACTATTAAAGAAAGAATGGGGACAATTCAGTTTTAATGTAGTTTGACCATTGTAACTGCTGTGCAGACATACTGATAAAATAGGGCTTCTAACTATTTACCTTAAATAAACTCACTAATTAATGAAACCAGTTCAATACGCATTATTCTTATTCTTATCATTCTTCATGAGCGCAGTAACGGTAAGGTATCTAATTACTTATTTATTTTGAATCCCATAACTTAATAACAGAGATGGTCAAACTGAAGTGGAGACATGGCAGAAATCCTACAATGAAGCAGGACAGTGAAGTGTTCTCCGTGAGAGGGCGATCAAGAGAAGAGAGAGAGCAGCCCAGTTGAGGGAGTTTATGGAGCAGATGAAAAGACACAGAAAGACAGAAGGACAATAACAAGTATATTTAGGTGTTTTTTTTGTAAATAACCGACGGTGTCAAGAGGAAGTAAAGTCCCCTGGTTTGTCCCCTACTCTAACGCCAGGCACGCATTTGGTGTGATCACCATAGCCATATGAGGCCGAGGGCTTTCCTTTGCTTCCAGCTGTCAGATTGTAAACAAAGTCACGTGACTGGGGGCAGATGACACAGCGCTGACAAGTTGTGTTTTATCGCAGCGAGACGCTACAATACTAATTGTGGGCTTATCATGTTGATTCGGCCACAATAGAAAACAAAAAAAACTCTCACTCTCTCCAGAGGGGCAGGTCAGACAAAAATGGCAAACGGGCTCTTGCACGGACAACATTAGCCCTACCTGTGCATGTCCCTGATGATAGGTTTGCTAAGGCAACTTATAGTATCTTTACAGGTTTTGGCTTTAAGCTAGCTAGCAACAGACAAGTGTGCCTGTGTGTTTGTGTGTAGCTTAGCCTCTGACTGAACTCACCAGAAACTCCACTCCTGTTTGTTATTTCCGGCAATTTCCAAAGTATATGTATTAATCCTTGGTACACTGTGTTGTGTACACATAACTTTCTGTTGACTATGAATGCAATTTGAAACTGCTTCAAAATTAAAGCTCAGGACCTATCTGAACCATACACTGTATAAACACTATAGAGGTCTAAACTCGTTCAGTTTGAGTGAGATTAATTTAACTCAAATTTAGCAGCAAAATGTATAAAATGTTGATACTGTAAGAGGTGAAGTTTACGTATACCTGCATATGACTCACTTGATAAAAAAAATACTTAAGATCCCTGGTCAAAAACCATTAAGCTGATAAGTCAAATGATTGATGGTACAAATTAAAGTTTAAGTGGGACATTTTGATAAAAAGTGACCACCCAGATAAATTCACCAGACAGGACTCATCATTCTTGTCCTCATAAAGACAATCTTTGGCCCGGTACATCCAGGAGCTCACGGACAGCCCACTGATGTAAGCCAAGTTTTATTTTGGCAAGTTAACAAGTAGCTGGAGCTAATTTAATCTGCAGCTTGTAGCATTCATAAATAACAACCAGGTCTTTTAAAGATTAAATAACCAGATCCAAAAATGTAACTGATATATTGCTATTTAACACAATATACAATTTATTAACTTAATGTTGGACCTTTGCCAATGCATAAACTAGAAACCTAGTATTAGGATGGGCTAAAAGTATTATGGACTGAATTTTACTTTTGGTGCTGTGCTGTGTACATGTGTGGGATATTAAAGGAAGATTTGATTCAAATCCATCTCCTGAACAACAATGTCTCCTTGTAATGTTTGTATTTTGCCCCCCTGAATTTTTTTGCCAGAAAAAAAAGTAAATGTTTTTGTACTCTGTCTTACTACATTAAAAACTGTACATTTGGTCAATCTGTAAACAGGGCTGATTTTGATGCCTGGTTATCTGTTATAAAAAAGAATTGTATAGTGGTTTTTATTTATTCTTTTAACCATCACGTAATGAAACCAAAGAAAAAATAAATAAGTCTGTCATAGGTTTCTTATAATGCCTCTCTTTTCCTGTTTGTAAGTGTGTGAGTATGTGTGTATGTGCTTGTGTGTTTGTATGTGTGTGTAGCACTCTTTACCTCTCTAAGGGGAGAAAGTCCTCTATCATTAATTTTCTAATAATGCACCCATGGCTTCAAATGTGAACAGAGCTCCAGCACATTAATCACAGCTCACATGGTGTGTGTGTGTGTGTGTGTGTGTGTGTGTGTGTGTGTGTGTGTGTGTGTGTGTGTGTGTGTGTGTGTGTGTGTGTGTGTGTGTGTGTTTCCTGTCTGAGCCTTGCATTTCACCTTTTTGTGCATTTACCAGCGGCTCGGGGCTGTGTGTGCTTATTGCATCTGTGACAGACCCGTGTATTATTCATCCCATGTTGGAGAGTGACAGATCACTCCTGTTATAAGCCCATGCATGTGAACGAGCATGTTCATTTCAACATGCAACAAAGAGGACATGGGGAGGATGTGTTTCCTTGTTAGAAGTCCTTGTGTCTCTGTGTCTCTTTATACCTTTGTGAACTGTATGTGTACAAGAAACAGATAAGAAGACACACAGAAGAAGTATGTGTGCTTAGAAAACCTCCATCAATCAAAACAGTGTAAAACTAGCCAGGAAGAGGAAAAGTGTGAGAATGTGTTTTTCGTTTTTATGTGACTCAGTAATAAAAAGCATTTACTGAATTATGAAACTTATGAAGACCTGATTTTCTGTGTAAATTGGGATATGTTGGTCTTTTATTGTGTTTTCTACTTTATTTTGTGTACACTGTAAAAATGTACCAGCATTTCACAACATTTAACAGTATTATTTGACAGTGACATATTGTAATCAAGGCCCCCTGTAATATCCCAACAAATACATGTAAAAAGGACTGTATCCTTGAATTTCACAGCATTTAACTATTATTTCACAATAAAATACTGCTATCAAAATCCTCTGTAATATCACATCAAGTGTTGTAATATCACAACAACATTGTAAACATTGCAAGGATTTCACAGCATTTAAGAGTATCATATTACAGAGAAATATTGTAACCAAAAGCCCCTGTAATATCACAACAACATATCTATAAAACTACAGTAAATTGGATTTCCCATTTTTTTATTATTATATCACAGTAAAGCACTGTACTCAAAATCATCTGTAATAGCACAACCCATTACTGTAACATTTCAATTGTGCAGCATTGCACATGTGCAGAATAGACTATTCTGTGTGTCCTGCAGCATAGCCTACCATAGCCAATAACAAATGAATGTAACTTATTTTATTTGTGTTGTTCATTCATATCTTATTTTACCTTAACATTTATTTATTTATGCTTTTTTTTTTATCTCTCCAGTTTTAAAGGATATTTTTGGTTTACTGTCCTATAGTATACATTGGAATGATTTAAAACCTGTTTATCCCAATAATTATAAAGGAGTGCCTTGGAAATATGTGTTTACATAAATTGTGACCAACCGTTTGAACTTAGACTAAAGTTAACTATCTAAACACTCAGAGTCCTTTACCTCACTGAGCTGTAGTATCAGCCTCTCAGTCTGACTGGAGAGGACTCTCCCTCCACATTATTGTAGAAACATCTTCTTCTTATATCCGTTAGAGCAGCTAGCACGGCACCAGATTCTAATAACAACAGCGCCGGTACCGGTGCACCCTCCCTCTCTCCCTCGCTCACTCGCATTTTGGCTGTGAGCTGCGGGTGCCAGATAAGCCAACATCCCCCACTTACAGCGCCAGGGCAAATGAAACGTGTAACCGGGGTGAAAAGGATGTTACATTTACTTAATTATGAATATTGTTACATCAAGGCCGAAAATTAGGATGAGCCCCAACGGTCAAAATGTTTTTTTCCCTCCCACAACTGCCAGCGCAGCACCTCCACAGATCTGGCGTCCTAGGCGAACATCTAGCCAGGGCTACGGGCCGGCCCTGAGTTCATATCATGGTTCATATGCAACTCGCAAATATCTATATTTTTCTTTTT
>NW_022990527.1:0-46347 GCF_902827175.1 Gymnodraco acuticeps
CACACACACACACACACACACACACACACACCATGCTATCTAAGCTTTTTCCTCGTGAGAGTTTATAAAAGTATTTTAAATGGCACAGACAAAAACTCAGCTTCGCCTTCTGGGTTTCAATGTTTAAACAAATATTTCACTTGCGCTCATGTATACTTGTTAATGTGGTATTTTGCAGGTAACATTATAAACGTGTGTGTGTGTGTGTGTGTGTGTGTGTGTGTGTGTGTGTGTGTGTGTGTGTGTGTGTATGACAAAGACTGAAGACTGCAGGGAAACTATATGCTGTGACAGCTGAGGAGTGGCATCAAAAAATAAATAAAGTTGTTTCTATATTACTAAATTAGTCGGTTTAAGCCTAATGTGAGGCATTATCTAGGACTCCGAGGTGCATTCTGGGTAATAAACTTCAAATCATCCCGTTTTAAATGCATTCATTAAATGTCTTTCAAGTTGCAATGTCGTGTAAAAAAGTCGGCTGTCTTATCTTCCATAGCACCTGAGGCTCATGGGTAATGTAGTATTTAGAGCCATGCACCATTAGGACTTCATAATAAAAGAAAAAGCAACCAAACCAGAGCCCTTAATGGAGTCGTCAGAGTGACAGGAGCCCCCCCTGGATCAGTGTGGCCCCTGAGGACAAAGACCCCGGGGGGATGAGGCCCCCTGCTGAGCACCAGCGTCACGCTCCTGCTTTTGTCTGCGCCGCCACCGTTCAGCTCCCAAACACAAAGTGTGAGCGAGGGGGTTTTGGAAAGAGCGGTCAGCGGCATGGAAACATGGCTCAGGAGCCGAGGTAGAGCTCAGCTTCTCCCACGTTTCCTGTTTTCACAGAGAGACTAAATTCACCTTCATTTCCACTTTTGCTGCAGAGCTGCTTAAAGTCAAACGTCTGAGTCACTCTGGGTTTTGACCGACTCTGCCGAAAGAGGTCTGAGAATGCAAGAATTACTGCATGAAAAAAAAGAGTCAGGTTCAGAAGCTGGTTTCTAATTCTTTATTCATTTTGTAGTGTTTCATTATTTGAATCGAGGAGGTACGAACAGAGATCCTCGAGACATGAATGAGTCTGAAAACATTAAAGCAACATTAAGGGGATACAAATATCTATTTTGACAGTAACACATCATGCCCGGTTGAGGCAGAAATGATCCCAGTAGAAACCAGGACGTGCTTGACAACAGTCTCCTAGCTCCAGTTACTTAATTGTGAGATTTATTTATTGATAGTAAACAAAATAACTTTGAATTTTGCGTTATTAGCCCGACAAAAACAACTGATTTCATTATGTAACCTCGAGGTTTAGAATTACTTTCATGGGAATGTTCTCATGTGATGTTTGGCGGTCACACGGATGAAAATAATAATAATAATGCATTTTATTTATGGGCGCCTTTCAAAGCTCTCAAGGACACCTTACAGAGCATAATTAAAAACAAGCAACAAAGAAGATCACACAGTAATACAAGACTTAAAAACAAAGACTTAAAAACATCAGTTTAGAAAAATTATTAAGATATTGAATATGCCAGTTGAAAAAGGTGTGTTTTCAGGCTGGATTTGAAGGTTGAGAGGGAGTCCATATTGCGGATGTCTTGTGGGAGAGAGTTCCGGAGACGGGGGGGCAGAGTGGCTGAAGGCTCTTGACCCCATCAGGCGGGTTGAAGGTACAGTGAGTTGGAAGGCAGAGGAGGATCGGAGGGCACGAGAGGGTAGGTGTGAAGGAGTTCAGAGAGATATGGAGGTGAAAGAGTGTGAAGGGCCTTGAAGGTGAGGAGCAACACTTTCAAATCTATGCGGTATTTAACGGGGAGTCAATGGAGTTGTTGGAGAACCGGAGTGATATGATTAATGGAAGGAGTTCTGGTAATGATACGGGCGGCTGAGTTTTGGACCAGTTGGAGCTTACGCAGGGATTTGTGAGGAAGACCAGAGTTGCAATAATCAATACGGGATGTAACGAGGGCGTGGATGAGGATGGCGGTGATGTTGGGTGTAAGTGATGGGCCGAGGCGGTTAATATTGCGGAGGTGGAATATCCATAAACGTACAAGAAACAACACTAAAAGTCTAATTGATTATGTCAACTCAGGTTTTAGGGAAACTGTGATGGGGACTTTCCACTATTTTAGGTTAATCGACACTTTGCAGTGTTCAATTCAAGCAAAGAAGTGCTTTTTGGAAGTTAAACAAGTGAAAATGTGACATATTTGACAAGAAATAAGGTCAGAATGAATGAAAGAAATCAGAAGACATATTCATTCCTGCATGCAACAGATACTTTCCCATTAGAGATGGGTTCTGCTCAAGTGAGTAAGGCGTTCAAACACTCTTTTCTTGCATATGAAGTCAAACACAAAGGCAAGACTTTTAGATTCAATTCTCCATGTGTCTCTACAGGTGAAGCACCCCCTTTGTTGGGCTGCTCGATTATGGCAAAAATCATAATCTCGATTATTTGGGTCAATAATTGATATCACGACTATTAAAAACGATTATCCATTTACTTTGAAAACATCCATCTATTGGAGAAATAAAATGTGAACAGTATGTTTTTAACAGTTGATTACCCTGAACTTTAAGTAGAACTCAACTGAAAAACCAATAAAAGAAAAAAGTTATTTAAAAAAAAAAGTTATAATAATAATTAAAAAAGAATCGTTTTATTTCGATTACGTTGTTTTCGTAATCGTTGCAAGGCATAATCGTAATTGCGATTAAAACACGATTAATTGAGCAGCCCTTTGTCTCCTTTCTTTTCCACGTTAGGAGTTTCTATTCTCCCTAAAGGAGAAAATGGAGATGCACATGTGCACACGAGACAAATGAAGTCTCCGGATCACACCCAGCATGCACCTCTGCCCTCCAGAGTGAAGTTTCCTCCCTTCCTCACACCCACGCTCACACAAGGCCTCCTTTATCAGGGCGGGAGGAGGGGATGGAAAACGAGAAAAGCTCCCACGCTCACACCAAAAGCTGTGTGTGTGTGTGTGTGTGTGTGTGTGTGTGTGTGTGTGTGTGTGTGTGTCGTCTAGCTCCACTGATCCTGATGTTGCAACCGAGGGTGTGTGTTGTCCTGAAACGGCCTTTCCATGGAGTCCTTAAGGGGGAGCAAGGAGATAGTGAAGCTGTAGATGGAGACTTTTCTGGGGGACGTTTGAAGCGTTGTGGCCCCTCAGAGAAGCGGAGGCCCCCCTGGATACTGACTCACACTATACTGGAATATCAGCGTAAGGAGAGAAGAGGAACATAATGGAAAGGAGAAGAGGTTTGAGGAAAAGGAAGGAAAGGGACGGACTGTAAAGAGGGTTTAAAGAAATGGTGAGAGGAGACATGGAAAGGAAAGGCTCAAGAGCAAGGGATTTAAAAGGAGAGAACGGTAGAGAAAATATGAGAGGTAAGGTAAAAAGAGGGAAGGAGGGAAAGGGAAGGAAAGGGAAGGAAAGGAAAGGGAATAAAAGGAAAGGAAAGACAAGGAGATACCCATGGGCAATGGATTTAAAAAAGGAGAGGAAAGGTGGGGAAATATGAGAGGTATTTAAAAAAGAGGAAAGGAAAGGAGGAAAAGATAAGGAAAGGTACGGAAAGGAAATATAAGGAAAGGAAAGGTAAGGTAAGGAAAGATAAAGTAAGGAAAGGAAATTAAAGGAAAGGAGATACTCAAGAGCAATGGATTTAAAAGAAGGAGAGGATGGATAAAATATGAGAGGTAAGGTAAAAAGAGGAAAGGAACAAACAGGAAAGGAAAGGAAGCAGAACATTAGAGAAAATTAGGTAAAAGGTAAAAAGGCTAGAAGAAAATAGTTGAAATTAGATATAAGGAAATATAAGGAAAGGAAAGGAGAGACTCAAGAGCAAAGGGAAAAAGGGAAAACAGAAAAGGAAGTAAAAGAAGGAGACAAGATGAGAGTAAATGAGGTAAAGGGTAAAAGGACTGGATAGAGGAGATAAGGGAAAAGGATAGGGAGGCGTGTGGCGCAGTGGGTAGAGCCTTGGTGTTGGGATCAGGGGGTCACAGGTTCAAACCCCACTGCAAGTAACATGTAATGTCATGAAAGGAAGGGGACAAATAAAGGGAAGATGAGGAGATCAGAGTATGGGATAGGATCGAGGACAAGAAGGAGAGGCCATGAGAAAGGGATGGACATTACGCAAAAGAAGAAAAATACAAATTTGCACTTTTTTTGGGTTTCTTTTCAAACTAGAAAACATTTTTTAAATAATATTGACACTGACTGACATCCTGGGGTTCAGTCACATGGACGAACACCAGCATGTGCGTAAACGCTCACAAAATGAACACTATGTTGGACAATAATGCAGTCTCTCTCCGTGCATTATAGATGAAATGAAAGACGTGTCATATTTAGGAGTTTATTATGTTAAACCAGTGTTTTCTGCAGGGTGGACGGTTGTTTGAGATGTCTTAGGCTGGAGCCACACGACGACGGTAACGCAAACGGACCGAAATCGATATCAAAAAAGTCTTCCGTCCGCACCAGAAACGTGTCCGTTCACACGAGACCGCTCGAAAGCGCTGGAGACGCTGTATTGTACATATGCCGGGCCTGTAAGTGGCGCTATACTCCTGCCACAAAAGCAGCGAAGACGACTTCCCGCGCATGGTTGTCATGGTTGCCCTTCTGTTTATTCTCCGCTGTGGACGCTCTGGCTCTTTTTCTCCCTTCCCGAGGCAAGCGTTTGCTCCCACTCTCCGATAGTCCACCATCAGATGACAAACACCCACCAGAGTTTCCGTTTAAATCTTCCGGACAAAATTAGAAAAGTGCCGGTCAAAAGGTCTTCTTTGTTATTTATTGAGCTTTAAAACAAATTGATAACGACTCTATATAATAATAAAACACGGAGTCTCTCTTTTCCTCCCCCTCTTCTGACAGCCCAGCAGCTGATCTCCGAGCAGGAGAGTCGGGGCTATTGCTTCAACGTTATCTGGAAATTATCGTATAGGGCGTAGACACGGAGCTGTTTGACCCCCCAGAGCGTTTCGTTCGCAGATCTCCCCACCTTAGGACCCGTTAACGTTTTATGCGTTTCCATGTTGGCCTTGTGTAGCCGAACCGTCTATGATAAAAAAAACTGTAGCGGATATGACCGTTATCGTCCTCGTGTGGCCGGGGCCTAAAAGGTCCCATGTCACGGCCATTTCCACTGATCATAATTCCATTGTTGAGGTCGACTAGAATAGATTTATATTGTGCAATTTTCCAAACTCACATTGGTTTCTCAGCATCTCTGTAAACTACGTGTATTCACTGAATTTCACTCTCTGCCTTTAACGGCTCGTTGTAGCTCCAATAGCTCCAGCCCCCACCCCCCCTGTGAGAACAGTGTGCTCTGATTGGTCGGGACGTTGTGAATCGCGCTGAGCTCCGTGGAGGTATGGTTTCCTTGTTTAGCGATACACAGCCAAACTCACCCTGAGCACACACAAAGTCACAGCCGAAGTAAAAACAATAAGTGTGGCTTGATATTGAGAAAGAAAAAGGTTGATAAACGCTGTGAGAATGGGTCTGCAGAGAGAATGGGTCTGCAGAGAGAATTTCGCCGCGATCCCAACTGTCTGTTATCAGCCTGCAGCCAGGGAGGAGAGATCAGCAGAGCTGCCTGCACTGAGTGTATGTGTGAGGAAGTCCCTGGATTGGTTAATTTGGACCAATCAGCGGGGGCTTAACGTAACGGCTCTGCGGACGTAACGTAACGGCTCCACGGATTGGTCCATTTGGTTCCGGCTACCGCATGACCGTATCGCGTCATAGCTCTGGGCGCGGCTACTGGCCATTCCTACGTCACAATACCCAGGAAGTAAAAAATGGACAATGACGTATCTCCAACGAGGCGTTTTGGGGAGGTATTTTCTGTGTTAGAGTTTTACTCGCTACAGGGTGTACTTTGAGGGTTTTGACTCTGCAGACCGTTTACATGCAGAACAACCTTCATAACACAAGGGGACGGGTAATAACCGGAAAAGCATGACATGTCTCCTTTAAACACTTGTGCTAGGTAAGAAAAAGTTAGGGTTAGGGTTGCAAGTAAACATTTTCATATTTCTGCAGTGTTACCATTACTGTGGATATAATGGAAACTATAGCAGTAGATGTCTGATACTGCGAGTTTACATTACATTGCATTTAGCTGACGCTTTTATCCAAAGCGACTTAGAGTAAGTTTAAATCTCATTACTAGTCAGATGAGTAAATAAAACAAGGAACTAAGAGAGAAAAGCATTTTATAGGTGCTTAATGGATCCAACTTGGTCTTTTGTCTCAAATCGGTGTGTTTGCACTGACTTTATTTGGACTTTAATGCAAAAAAACAGAAGTTTTTAAAGTGTATATGTAGAAAACATCAATTAAGGAACCACACTGTCCTTACTTTCTGTATTCCCACGTTTTCTAAAAGACAATTCACTCAAAGCTGATATGTTAAACACTCGAACCGACTCAGCGGTTTCTGGTGTTTGCTTTTAATCCGGCACATTTTCAGCAATTATTAAAATGTGCATGCGGCCGCTTTCTGGTGGGTCCGCTCACTCGTATATTTTCATTAGCCGCGCTCTAGGGACGAGAGTAAATATTTTAGATTAAAAAAGAGAAAACCCCCTATCCAGCTTTAGCTTGAAAGGATGCCAAAAGATGGAGAGATGGATGTTTTTGCTAGGGATAAACAGCTCGATAAGCATCTCAAATATGTCAGGGTAAAGCTGTGAACTTGAGATAAATCATATTTAAATGGGGTATATTGAAAAAGTAACTATAAAGAAAGACATATTAAGTGTTTTTAATATCATTATTTATGTTTTTTGGTTTCTCAAACACACAAACGCACGCATTTATGAGCCTATACACCTAGTTTTCAACACTTAAAAGCTGACAGTTTAAGAGAATACTGCTAAATGGTAGCACAAAGCAGAAGAAAAGACACTTCATTACAAAGAAAATAGACTCCTCTGCCGCCCACAGCGCTGATTGACAGGTGACATTTGGGAAATCCACATCAGAAGTCCGACTGCTTTACACCAAAGCCGTTTTCACCACCTTAAGCTTTGGTAATGCCGTTAAAACCCGCCTTAATCTGAGAAAACAAACCCCTCATTACTGACTCACACACATCAAAGCTCAGCTACCCACAATGCTTAGCGACGGAGCGAGGCAACCCCCGACCCCTTTCTGCTGTCATCATAAAAAACACACACTCAAACTCCCATAATCAACCACAACAAACTCACACACACACAACGGGGTCTTTCTAATACACTGTAAGGCTGACACTCAGACAGTAACACTTCACACACACTTAAAGGACCGTCACACTGACAATACACACTTTCTGACAGCGTGATATTCCTTTTGTTGACATGTAAACACCAATAAGTGGAAATGAAGTGTGTTTAGGAGGTGGGTGGGTGATCTTGGGGAGTCTACATGCTTCAACATTTTTTCTTTTTACCTTTTATTGGACATTTTTACTTTAATTAAGATATGTTCATTTATTTTGTTATTTTATCCACTCACTTGGGGGCAACACACACACACACACACACACACACACGGCTGTGTATTTCTAGTGGAGTATGGAAGCCATTAGATCCGGTGACCGGCGCTGACAATAGCAAAGGTTAAAGGTCAGTGGGCTGCTGATGGACTGCATTGCTCCATCAATGTTGTGTGTGTGTATGTGTATGTGTATGTGTGTGTATGTGTGTGTGTGTGTGTTTGCGCGATAAAGGGGGTCTCACACATGCACACACACTTAAATACGGGTGAAACATTAACTCTTAACGTGCACTACATGACCTTGCCCTCTCGGCTGAGATCTGCTTCTCCTCTGCACTTCTTTCGAGACATGAGAGAGAACATTGTGTGTATTTTTACTTTCCCTCACATCAAAGCCGCTTTGCCCGCTTTCAAACCCTCCTTGCTTCTTCTATCTGGGCTTCCATTCAAGTATTTTTACGAGAGTCATAACGTATCACACAAGTGGAAAAGCTGAGGCCAAAAAAAAAATCATGTGAAGATCCTCGAGGCCTTCTTTTGATAAAGAGAGTATTATCCAGCGATGAAAAAGCAGCAGTGGGATGGATAGTTATATAAAATTCAGTCTATTGTGAATGCTAGTTTGCCATTTCTAACCACATGTATTCATCTATACGGCAATAACTGCTTCTCTGTTTCTGTTTTGAGGTGAAACTGATCAGTAGTTGACAAAGTGTGTATCGCAAAACTGTCATCAAGTCAAGTTAATGAAACAGTTTTCGACAGATTTGATAAACCCCTGCATGTACATGGATGTATGATAAGAACTGGATACAGCGTGGGAGGCGGGGCCTCGTTCATTCCTATGAGGGTTGCTCATTGGCACATGAAGACAAAATGGCCCAACTTTTGAGAGAGCGAAACGTCACGAAAGTATTCATATAATCCGTTCTTATTGTGCATCCATGGGTAAAGGTAAAACTCATGTAGTACTGAACACGTGCCGGGCGTCGCAGTCCCGTGGGTTAGATCCACGTTCATAATGCAGAGGAAAATAACTCTCAGAATAACGTTATTAGCACATTTTACAACTTGAGGACCGAATGTTTTTAGTAAGGGATACAAATGTTCATACTGGGTACAGGGCTCTACGGTAACGGTTGCCATTGGCAACCATTATGAAAAAATGTCAACCACTTCTTGGCCTTTGGTTGCCATCAGTGGCAACCACTTTTTAACATGAAGAAATAATGACAGCAAAACAGATAAATGTTAATTATTTGTTGTATTAAGAGTGATATTTAATTATTGTTGTGACCAGTCGGAACCTGATACTTAAGTTGCACGTGCATTGGTGTGATTACGGAGCCAGAAAGCGATGCACGGTTACTCGCGTGCGCCGTGTGTTTGTTTTACAAAAAATGGCGAAGCAAATTAAGTTGTTTGACTGTGCGGTAAAAAGTTCGGCCAACCCGTCAACATCTCAAACGAATGTTCAAAGTGATTCAACTGATAAAGCGCAAGATGAACCCGAACGAAAAGCAAAGAGGAAATGTGTAAAGTCTTGGGAGGCGAAACATTCTGCTTCGTTGTCCATTCTCTTCCGGTAAAAGTTCCTTCAAAATAAGAGTCCCGATCTCATTACTACCAAAATAAAAGTGCAAAACGAAACTTTACCATAAGAAACTATTGGCATACAAATATAATCTCTTCTATAAAAAGGTAACACATTTTAAATATAGTTAGACATATTAAAGGTAATTTACAGCATTAATAATTAATATCTAATTCTTAAATGTGAATGGTTTTCATTTATTTAACATTAGAAATGTATTAGTCTGGCCAATCCAAGACTTCGATGCTGAAGGGCCAATGGATCTATGGTGGGGGTCAGCAAAGGTCAAGAAAACCCATATTTGAAAGGGAGACAACGGATGACCAAGAAACTAGTGACTTGCTCAATTCATTTGTGAGGGATCTGTGAAGAACATGACAACAGCTTTCAAATAAGTCTGTTAATTACTTATTGTAAAGCATTTGAACATTATTTTGTGTCTCATTGTCATTATTAAGGTGATGTATAACTGTATAGTATCTTAATTATTTAAAATATAAGGTGACTAAAAATGGCAACCGTATTTTCAGTTTTGGCAATCAAAAGCTGATGCCTGGTTGCCAGCCTGGCAAAGACTTTTAAAAGTTAGCGTTGAGCCCTTGGGTAGTTTATTTAGTTTACAAAAAAGTATCCAACGATTTACAGACGTCTCTTTCCCGATGTTAGTCAATGGGAAAAAGTGTTTCCGGGCCCAGCGACTGATACGGAAGTGTAGTACCGCCCTTTGGCCACAACGAATATTTTCCTCAGAGTCCGGCGCACTTCCTGGGGGCTTGAGCGTGTAGATATCAGATTTATGAGCGCACAAACATCATTCACCTCCAATTAACATCCGCCACTGACAAACAAAGCACACACCACTCTTTTTTAAATCACATTTCTTTGTTTATTTTCACACGATAAGATTTCTGTCTGTGCCGTTTTGTTTTTACAAATCAAAATGTGATGACAGCTTTGAGGCCGGGCCGCTGTCAGTGTGGTGCGTTCAAATGTCATCGACACGCAGAAGAAGAAGAAAACCATAACAAACAATGCTGTGTTTGCAAAGTTCAATGTGTTTTAAGGGGTTTAGAGCTCCACGGGGCTTTCATTATAACTGGTGGTTTATCTTGTGATTCATATTTAGAGATAAGTACTGGAATGCCAAAGGCTGAAAAAGACCATTTAGACGGAGGGTTTTTACCCAAACTTAGTGAAAATGGTGGAAGAACAAACGTAGATTTCAAGATGTGAATCACTAAAGTAAAAAAGCACATTCGGCGATGTGTTCAAAGACTCGAACGCAGACAGAAAGGCATCAATCTGGCGGAGCGTCTGGACATCTGAAACCTTTTAATCTTCCTTCCCCACCTCCTCTATCTTCTGATCTATTATCTTTCCATCATCCATCTATCAGCCTACAGCTAAAAACAACCTATTTTTCTCTTGCAATCAACTCGTATTTCCTTTTTCCAAAACCTTTCTTTGTCATTTCTCTTCGTTCACCTTTTTATCCTCCTTAATCCACCGTCCTCCTTACATTTCTATTCAACTATGTGTCTCAGTTCATCCATCTTTCCTGTATTTCCATCCATTTCACACTCCAGTATTTCGTAAACTCAGTCTGGACGCTTCGATTAAAGCTTTGGGTGCCTTAGTTTCATGTGAGAAGACAGAAAGCTAGACGTTGATACACAATAAGGCTCACTTGGTTGCTCAATCATGTTTGTTTGAACCTGTTCCAGGTAGAAAAAAAGACCACAGATTGTTCTGTTTTCCTTAAAAATAAGGATTTCTACTGAGGAGTTTTTGACCATGAGAATAAACAGAGATTCATGTATCTGGATTGTGGTTTTATTACAAATAATGTTGCAAAATCTGCAATAAAAAGCAACGTTCCTACTATTTTTAAGGGTCTACTTTGTCCCGAAACTACAGCGAGGTTTGGCTCTCCTGTCATTTAGAGGTTTTCACATTAAAACGTTTTAATTACAGTAGGTTTTAGTAAAGCTCTTGTATCCCACAGTGGTCGAAGATGTCATTTTGAGAAAGATCAAATTCCTGCCGAGACACAAAATCTCTTATTTAAGGGAAGAGGAACACGGATATTTATTGCAAGCAGATTTAATCAGCTTTAAGAATCCCAAATCCAACCGAAATAACTCAAACCACCTTGGTTGGTGATTGGCTAATAGTTAAACAAGACAACACATCGTTATGACATCATAAAGTGGCCCAAATCTGATCAGCTCATTTTCAGACAGGTTTTTATAGAAAAGGATCAAAAAGAGAGAGAATCTTTGTTCCTGAAGCTTTCAGAGTCTCTTTACACAGAGGGGACACATGTTGATGTAGAAGAGGGACAAATGTTGATGTAGAAGAGACATGAAGAAGAGGGGTACACATGTTGATATAGAGAGACATGAAGAAGAGGGGACACATGTTGATGTAGAGGAGACATGAAGAAGAGGGGACACATGTTGATGTAGAAGGAGACATGAGAAGAGGGGACACATGTTGATGTAGAAGAGACATGAAGAAGAGGGGACACATGTTGATGTAGAAGAGAGACATGAAGAAGAGGGGTACACATGTTGATGTAGAAGAGACATGAAGAAGAGGGGACACATGTTGATGTAGAAGGAGAACATGAAGGAGAGGGGACAGCATGTTGATGTAGAAGAGACATGAAGAAGAGGGGACACATGTTGAGGTAGAAGAGACATGAAGAAGAGGGGACACATGTTGATGTAGAGGAGACATGAAGAAGAGGGGACACATGTTGATGTAGAGGAGACATGAAGAAGAGGGGACACATGTTTGATGTAGAAGAGACACGAAGAAGAGGGGACACATGTTGATTGTAGAAGAGACACGAAGAAGAGGGGACACATGTTGATGTAGAAAGACATGAAGAAGAGGGGACACATGTTGATGTAGAAGATACATGAAGAAGAGGCGACACATGTTGATGTAGAAGAGACATGAAGAAGAGGGGACACATGTTGATGTAGAAGAGACATGGAAGAGGGGACACATGTTGATGTAGAAGAGACATGAAGAAGAGGGGACACATGTTGATGTAGAAGAGACATGAAGAAGAGGGGACACATGTTGATGTAGAAGAGACATGAAGAAGAGGGGACACATGTTGATGTAGAAGAGACATGAAGAGGGGACACATGTTGATGTAGAAGAGACATGAAGAAGAGGGGACACATGTTGATGTAGAAGAGACATGAAGAAGAGGGGACACATGTTGATGTAGAAGAGACATGAAGAAGAGGGGACACATGTTGATGTAGAAGACATGGAGAAGAGGGGACACATGTTGATGAGAAGAGACATGAAGAAGAGGGGACACATGTTGATGTAGAAGAGACATGGAGAAGAGGGGACACATGTTGATGTAGAAGAGACATGAAGAAGAGGGGACACATGTTGATGTAGAAGAGACATGAAGAAGAGGGGGACACATGTTGATGTAGAAGAGACATGAAGAAGAGGGGACACGTGTTGATGTAGAAGAGACTGAAGAAGAGGGGACACATGTTGATAGTAGAAGAGACATGAAGAAGAGGGGACACATGTTGATGTAGAAGAGACGTGAAGAAGAGGGGACACATGTTGATGTAGAAGAGACATGAAGAAGAGGGGACACATGTTGATGTAGAAGAGACATGAAGAAGAGGGGACACATGTTGATGAGAAGAGACATGAAGAAGAGGGGACACATGTTGATGTAAGAAGAGACATGAAGAAGAGGAGACACATGTTGATGTAGAAGAGACATGAAGAAGAGGGGACACATGTTGATGTAGAAGAGACATGAAGAAGAGGGGACACATGTTGATGTAGAAGAGACATGAAGAAGAGGGACACATGTTGATGTAGAAGAGACATGAAGAAGAGGGGACACATGTTGATGTAGAAGAGACATGAAGAAGAGGGGACACATGTTGATGTAGAAGAGACATGAAGAAGAGGGGACACATGTTGATGTAGAAGAGACATGAAGAAGAGGGGACACATGTTGATGTAGAAGAGACATGAAGAAGAGGGGACACATGTTGATGTAGAAGAGACATGAAGAAGAGGGGACACATGTTGATGTAGAAGAGACATGAAGAAGAGGGGACACATGTTGATGTAGAGGAGACATGAAGAAGAGGGGACACATGTTGATGTAGAAGAGACATGAAGAAGAGGGGGACACATGTTGATGTAGAAGAGACATGAAGAAGAGGGGACACATGTTGATGTAGAAGAGACATGAAGAAGAGGGGGACACATGTTGATGTAGAAGAGACATGAAGAAGAGGGGACACATGTTGATGTAGAAGGAGACATGAAGAAGAGGGGACACATGTTGATGTAGAAGAGACATGGAGAAGAGGGGACACATGTTGATGAAGAGAGACATGAAGAAGAGGGGACACATGTTGATGTAGAAGAGACATGAAGAAGAAAGGGACACATGTTGATGTAGAAGAGACATGAAGAAGAGGGGACACATGTTGATGTAGAGGAGACATGAAGAAGAGGGGACACATGTTGATGTAGAAGAGACATGAAGAAGAGGGGACACATGTTGATGTAGAGGAGACATGAAGAAGAGGGGACACATGTTGATATAGAAGAGACATGAAGAAGAGGATTTTGCATAAAAGGTGACGTTTAAAACTCGCCAAAGACCTTCTTTACGTCACACCCAGAAACCCTCGTCGCCTGACAAGGACGAAAAGATGAAAGGGTTAGGGTTTCCTTCAAGGGAGAGACGAGGAGAGAAGATCCAGTAAACAAAGAGCGTTTTGTGTCATTTCAGACCACAAACGGGAGACTTCCCGCCAGGGTAGCCACGAGATTACACCACATTGCATGGTGGAATGTGTGTGTGTGTGTGTGTGTGTGTGTGTGGTTTTGGGGCATGACTACGTTGCCATAAACTGTGGGGACCTAAATCTGTTTACATAGTCACGTGTGGGGACTCGCCTCCCTTATGGGGACAAATTGGAGGTCCCCATAAGGGGAATCATTAATTTTAGGGTGAAGACTTGGTTTAGGGTTAGGCATGTGTTGGTTATGGTTAAGGTTAGGATAAGTCTCCAGGAAATGCATGTAAGTCAATGTAATGTCCCCTGAAGTGATGTATACATGGTGTGTGTGTGTGTGTGTGTGTGTGTGTGTGTGTGTGTGTGTGTGTGTGTGTGTGTGTGTGTGTGTGTGTGTGTGGTTTTGGGGCATGACTACGTTGCCATAAACTGTAAACATATAAACACTGACGCACAGAGAACACACAAATTATTCCCCGTAACAGCCCCGCGCTTAATCCGACATAATGGCTCGGAAACTGCTTCTGATGTCAAAGTGTTGAATCGCTGCAGTGATGCTGCTGGAAAATGTTAGAAAGGGGAAGGTGGGGGTAAAGAAAGGGGATAAATGAAGCCTTAAGATGTCATTCTAGCATTGGATATAGATAGATACAGCAGGATATTCGTTAAATACGTGTTCAAATATCCTTTTAAATCAAGTAGTGTGAAGCTACAGAGATATCCAAACCTAGTGTTCTACAGACCTCAACAAAACATAGTCCATTGTCTTTTTTGTGTTGTGTTGTGTGTCTAACCCAGTGTTGGGTGTAACGCGTTACTTTGTAACTACTTTTTCCGGGTACTACGGAAAATTTGGTAACGTAGTTTCTTCTTCAATTCGCCGCATCGTTACTTTTCCCAGGGACGAGTGACAGTGACACCGCCTACTCAGCTGCGTGCCTACGCATTAGGCACGAGCTCTCATTCCACACTGTACGTGATAGAGGCTGGCCGCGGGTGGTGGCATGAAGACTGAAGAGCAGTGATGGCAAGCGAGAAGCAGGCGCAGCCACCGCTAACATTCGAGGGATGGAGGTATTCCCATTACTTCGAACTTGTTGAAACTAAGGGGAAAAATGTGAGTGTACGTTGTGCCCTGGCTAGAAACGTGTGTCCACTGCCGTTAACTCCACGGCCGTTAACTCCACGGCCGTTAACTCCACGGCCGTTAACTCCACGGCCGTTAACTCCACTGCCGTTAACTCCACGGCCGTTAACTCCACGGCCGTTAACTCCACTGCCGTTAACTCCACTGCCGTTAACTCCACTGCCGTTAACTCCACGGCCGTTAACTCCACTGCCGTTAACTCCACTGCCGTTAACTCCACTGCCGTTAACTCCACTGCCGTTAACTCCACGGCCGTTAACTCCACTGCCGTTAACTCCACTGCCGTTAACTCCACGGCCGTTAACTCCACGGCCGTTAACTCCACTGCCGTTAACTCCACTGCCGTTAACTCCACTGCCGTTAACTCCACGGCCGTTAACTCCACTGCCGTTAACTCCACTGCCGTTAACTCCACTGCCAACCTCACCAAGCATTTGAAAGGAAAACATGCTAGCATGAAGCTAGTAGCTCAAGATCCCCGGGGAAATGATGATATTTCGAGTCCAAGCCTATTTCGTAGCCTATTGATATGATTTGCACCTATTTTGGGGCTAGCCTGTAACCCTTAATGATTATGATTTGATATTGATATTGTTTGATATTATTGTTTAGTGGTGGTGTTGACGCCTATAGCCCAATGTTTTGTTAAGTGCTCTGTCGCATTTTTTTATAATAAAGAGCACAAAAGACATATCTGTTATGTCCTCCATAGTAGAACTTTATGTAAGCCGACACATTTAGGAACAGAGATGGGGTTCTGCCCAAAGTCGAGCAACGTAAAAGTAACGAGTAACGTAAAAAGTTACTTTCCTTGGAGGGTAACTAAGTAAAGTAAGGGATTACTTTTTTAAAGAAGTAACGAGTAACGAGCAATCCCTACTTTTTAAAAGTAACTTCCCCAACACTGGTCTAACCCTTTTTTGTGACAGTTATTGTCTCGACCAATTGAAGATGTTTCTGTGGTCGATGTTTCAGATAATAGTGCCGTGTCCAAAAGTTTAAAGCAGCAAATCCTCACATGAGAATCAATTCTCTTTCGAAATACGTCATTGTCTTTTATCCAAAGCTGCATTTTGTTTGCTTGAAAAGGAAGATTGGCTTGAGAGAGAAGTCCAAATCAATGATCCATATAACGGGCAATTTTGTGAGGAACACCTAGAAGTGCAGGCGGCCATGTTTTGCAAAACCCAACAAGGGTTTTCTACAAACTTTCCCCGTGCATAAAGACGCAACTCAGCTGTAATGTGAGAGCAAAAGAAAACATTGCTAAAGTGTGTGTGTGTGTGTGTGTGTGTGTGTGTGTGTGTGTGTGTGTTGCCCCCAAGTGACAACAACAATAACAACTGCAGCAGCCTGAGGTCAGGACTTCTACACACACACTAAGAACGACAACACACACACACAAGCAAACAAAGACACAATTAAACTATGACATACTGTATCTTCCATGTATCGTTAATATGCCTGACTTTTACATGACACACACACACACACACATTACGAACACACATACAGTGCAATAATAACTGTGTGTGTGTGTGTGACAGTACTGATGTACCTACACAAATACAGGCTGTTGTTTCAGTTTGTGTGAGGCTGCAGACGTAGCCTAAAAGAAACAGCTAAAGGCTCCACAGATCAGAGATAGAGACATTCCAACCCCACTCATCACACACACACACACACACACACACACACACACACACACACACACACACACACACACACACACACACACACACACACACACACACACACACACACACACACACACACACACACACACACACACACACACACACACACACACACACACACACACACCCACACACACACACACACACACACACACACACACACACACACACACACACACACACACACACACACACACACACACACACACACACACACACACACACACACACACACACACACACACACACACAGAGCATTTACAGGTAGTTTAAACCCCTTTGAAGAGGAATTTTAAGCAAGATTAAAAAATAAGTGCTATATCCTTTATCTTCTTGCTAGATTACGGCATTATCTAAATTAAACTGAGTCTCCCTTTTCACATCGTGTTTGGAAACATGAATAGACTCATTCTTCCTTTATTCTCATCAAGACGCTCTATTGTGTGTTATACTGCTGCGGAACATATGTTTTTGGTTAGTTAGGACAGTTAGCGGAGCAAGTCAGGGCAGAGGACACACACACACACACACACACACACACACACACACACACACACACAGTAGAGACAATAGCTTCTCTATCTGATGGCATACTCATCTACCCCCTGCAGAGCGGATTGCTACTGGAGGCTACCTTTACTGGAATGCAAGGAGCAACACACACACACACACACACACACACACCTGTTTACCAACCCAAGACATTTGGTTGCATACCCTGGACCACATGTCAAAACATTCTTTTGTAAAATCCCTGGATTTCTGTTACTGTCTACATCGGGACGAAAGCAAAAGAGATTATCGTCTCCACACACACACACACACACACACACACACACACACACACACACACACACACACACACACACACACACACACACACACACACACACACACACACACACACACACACACACACACACACACACACACACACACACACACACACACACACACACACACACACACACACACACACACACACACACACACACACACACACACACAGCTTTCCAAAAGAAGTAGAAGAAGAAGAAAAAACCCTTTTCAGCCACAAATACAAAACAGATATGCCCACGTGTAGCCGATTGAGTTTAGCTGAGGTTAACTTGCGCACCAACATATTTCAGAATCCTGCAGCGAAACAAAGCCAAGTTTAGTCTCCTTTGAAGAAGATTTTTCGAGGACAAAATCCACCATTTTTCAGCCAGCGTTCACAGTGAGTTACGGCCAGATAAGAAGAGTCTCTGATAACATTGTTTGCAGATTTTTCTCGTGATCTTGAACATTGTTTGGAAATCCTTGATAAAATACCTCGACGTGTGCCAACACTAAATCTTGTTTATGGTGACAACTGCTTTGATTAAAGACCAGAGACGTTTACTACCAGCTAATCCCTTATACAACTAGTCAAATGTGCATCCAATTCAAGCAATACGTACATCATGAGACATCGTTGACCTCCCAAACAGGCAGCAAATAAGTTCATAAAGAGGGCAAAAGCCACCACAAAAGAAATAAGCAATATTCAACAAAAACACCAATGAATCTCTCTCTCTAAGAGTTCAGCTCAGTCAAAGGTTTCATCACGTTTAACCGGAGTTACCTCCCGTTGGGGTCAGTGGAGCTGCTTTGGTTTCAGTGGTTGCACAGCCGGAGAGATGGCTGATGGTTGGCGGTTGAATTGAGGACAATGAATCAGCTCTGTAGAACATGTGGACCACAAAGAAAATGGATTGTGCTCTTAGCTATAGCCAAGCTAGAGGTTAGCCAATAGAGTGGTGCGAGGATAAGTCCTAAACCAGGAAATGAGTCAGCATTTTAGCACTTCTAGGTCCCCTTGTCTCAAAGGCAATAGTAGTTTGTTTGTTTGTTTGGTTAGATGCCTGAAATAAGGTCTGTAGTTGATACAAGCTTATGATATGATCTTGTTTTTTTATACAGCAATTGCTAAATGAGACGACTAAATGCCAAACATTAGCCACCTTTAGCTTAGCGGTGGTAACGTGAAGTCATGTGACCTTGCTGTAGTTCCTTTATAGCCCAACATTAGCCACCGTTAGCTTAGCGGTGGTAACGTGAAGTCATGTGACCTTGCTGTAGTTCCTTTATAGCCCAACATTAGCCACCTTTAGCTTAGCGGTGGTAACGTGAAGTCATGTGACCTTGCTGTAGTTCCTTTATAGCCCAACATTAGCCACCGTTAGCTTAGCGGTGGTAACGTGAAGTCATGTGACCGTGCTGTGGTTCCTTTATAGCCCAACATTAGCCACCTTTAGCTTAGCGGTGGTAACGTGAAGTCATGTGACCTTGCTGTAGTTCCTTTATAGCCCAACATTAGCCACCGTTAGCTTAGCGGTGGTAACGTGAAGTCATGTGACCTTGCTGTAGTTCCTTTATAGCCCAACATTAGCCACCGTTAGCTTAGCGGTGGTGACGTGAAGTCATGTGACCGTGCTGTTGTTCCTTTATATCCCAACATTAGCCACCTTTAGCTTAGCGGTGGTAACGTGAAGTCATGTGACCTTGCTGTAGTTCCTTTATAGCCCAACATTAGCCACGTTTAGCTTAGCGGTCGTGACGTGTCGTGAAGTCATGTGACCTTGCTGTAGTTCCTTTATAGCCCAACATTAGCCTCCTTTAGCTTAGCGGTGGTGACGTGAAGTCATGTGACCGTGCTGTAGTTCCTTTAAAACCCGATGCTATCTTTTTACTTCTGGTGTTTGCAATTACGCTTTAACTATTATAAAGTTGTGTTAATGTGTGGAGGTTATCAGAAACGTGTGTTTTCCACAGAGCTAATTATCTACAATATTCAAAAATCCAATAACTAAAATCCTATTTATTTTTGTTGAGGGATGCAATGCTTAACTTCCAAGTCGCCAGACAAAAAATACATCAACACGGCACCACTCTATACTCGATTGAATCTGTTTTCAAAGGGTAAAAACTGAGCTAATGTCATATTGTTTTAGCTCTACTGGGATTTAAAAAGGAAAACTGTCGTTCATCTTTAGGTCCAATCAACCTTCCTTTTGTCCTGACATCCAAAACATATATTAGACACATTTTGGTAATAAATATTGCCCGTTAAAACATCATTGCAGACATGGGAGGTTATTATAGCTCCTTAATCTCAATACAAACACAAATAGTGAAGATAATGAAGGCACAACTCGTGTAAGACATGCAGAGTCTGATGTTCATTTAGATTGTAGACATGTGTGGTCTGCAGAGGTCTGGAGTCCAGACAGTTCACACCAACAACTGAGATTGATTCTTAACTTAACAGCTTTAATTCATCATCATTGAGAAAAAGGGCATCAAATTACTGCAACCTCAAATCCTCAGCAAGTCAATTTACCAATGCCAACTTGGAGGTTTTAAGGACGATCCACATTTGTTCTTGGATGCCAAACTATCCCACGGGAAAGCAGCCTTTGATGTCGAGGAGACACAACAAATGTCCTCAACAGAAATCTCCAGAGAGCTCACGGTAGATCATAAAAACCACACTTGAACCGACAGCTCCGCAGCAGCTGTTCTGTCACGTTCAACAATGAAAGGAACTCGCCACTTATTCATTACAACCACATTTGACACAAAGGACATAAAACAATGTCACAAACCACATGGGACTGACATGGGGGAGAGGTTTAAAATGATATATTACAGGGGCTGGGTGTCGTGTAATAGCTTTGTGTCTACCTCATTACCCATCATTATCATAGTCAAAATATGTACAGTATGTGTTGCAGCTGCTGCGGTAGTCGACCAATTACGTGCTGCTTTTAAATTGGAGAATGCTTGCGGTGATTGGCTACAAGCAAAACCATACATGTAGTAATTTTGTCTAGATATGGGAACTAAAAGTACGTTTCTGGGCGGCACAATTAGTCTAAATGTTATCAAAATCGCAATATGGACTAGTGTAATATCCAAATTGCAGTAGGCGCAATATTTGGAAAGATATGTGAAAATATTTGAATAAAGTATTGGGGTAAAAACCTTGGTTTGGTATAGTCTTAAAATAAATCCCACTATTATCATTTTAATGTCTTTCAATGATAATGTGAATAAAGTGGAATTCCCTCTTGTATTGCGAATAATGTCGCAATTGCAATATAAGTCAATATCATCACAATTAGGGTTTTTCCCAAAATCATGCAGCCCCATATTGTCTGACTGGAGAAGTTACCCAACTTTTTGGTACTGGTTTAATCCCAGTCAGAACAATAAATGGTAACATAACTAGCCCTATAAGTAACTCTAAAACATGGCTTAATATGGTATTTCCATATCAACCTTTACTTTGAGATATCTAAGCGTTGACCGATAGCCTGGCTAACACTTAGCAAACACGCTAAAAGGCTGACTCACTAAATGGCTAAACCAGAAGCTAATGGCTAACTTCTTTAGCAGGCAAACATTGAACTCACGAGTCTTCACACAGCTGATCACCGGCTTCAAGGAAATCAAATATTCCAGTCGTATAATTATGAGCTCTGAACATGTATGTATGAACACACACACATGCACAATATCTCTCTCACACACACACACACACACACACACACACACACACACACACACACACACACACACACACACACACACACACACACACACACACACACACACATACCATGTATATATCACTTCAGCGGACATTACATTGACTTACATGCATTTCCTGGAGACTTATCCTAACCTTAACCATAACCAACACATGCCTAACCCTAACCCTTAACCAAGTCTTCACCCTAAAATTAATGACTCCCCTCATGGGGACCTCCAATTTGTCCCCATAAGGGAGGCGAGTCCCCACACGTGACTGTGTAAACAGATTTAGGTCCCCACAAGTATAGTAATGCTAGGCCACACACACACACACACACACACACACACACACACACACACACACACACACACACACACACACACACACACACACACTGGTGATTTGTTATGCTCCTGGAGGAATGTTGACCAAATGGCTTATATCCTTCTGCTGTCTCAGACTCCCTTCCCCCTCCAGGAGTGAACACACTCTCAACAAAAAAAAGGGCCACGAACACACACTCCCCAAAAACATGGACATCCTGAAAAGGGCAACTGGCACATTGTAATGCACTCTGTCTCATGCACATGTTCAACAAACAGTCTCTCAAGGACACACTGATGTGCACACAAAAGCCATGTAACCACGTTTTTGGATAATAATGAAGAAGTGCTATATCATACAGGGCTGCAAATTATAACCATTTGATACATTGAGTGAAAAATAGTATTTAGGGCACTTCTCACAGGGAGGAGCCCCAGGGCGGACTCAGAAACAGCTGGAGGGATTATCTATATCCATATATCTGGCCTGGGAATGACTTCTCATTGAAGGAGACGTAAAGGGAATGTGGTACAGACTACTTGTACGACTCAGATCTAGAAAAATGTCAGAAAATTGATGGAAATGTATCAAATGCTTGACGTAAATTATCAAAATGTCTATCACAAGCTTACAGAGTCGAAGGGTCAAGGCTTCAAAGTCTGTTATGTCCAAACAGAAGTAACAAAAAATCGCAATATCTTCAATTTAACACGAGATATTCTGCAGAAAAGCAGCAAAATCCACATTTTGTTGGAACCTAGATTTGGTGATTTTTTGAACAGTGGAAAGACTTGGTGAGTTTTATTTAGTTTCTGTCAAGTTCGAATGAACAGTGAGGTAATAAGGCAATTAAGAAAGTCTTTGTTGGGTGAAAATGGATTCAGACGGTTTACAGCAGCGTTTTTATGTTTTTCCGTTCCTACCCTCACCTACGGTCATGAAGGATGGGTCATGTTCGTTCCTCCCCTCTCCTATGGTCATGAAGGATGGGTCATGTTCGTTCCCACCCTCACCTATGGTCATGAAGGATGGGTCATGTTCGTTCCTACCCTCACCTACGGTCATGAAGGATGGGTCATGTTCGTTCCTACCCTCACCGATGGTCATGAAGGATGGGTCATGTTCGTTCCTACCCTCACCTATGGTCATGAAGGATGGGTCATGTTCGTTCCTACCCTCACCTATGGTCATGAAGGATGGGTCATGTTCGTTCCTACCCTCACCTATGGTCATGAAGGATGGGTCATGTTCGTTCCTACCCTCACCTATGGTCATGAAGGATGGGTCATGACCCAAAGAACGAGATCGCGGATACAAGCGGCCGAGATGGGTTTTCTCCGCAGGGTGGCTGGCGTCTCCCTTAGGGATAAGGTGAGAAGTTCGGTCATCAGGGAGGGACTCGGAGTTGAGCCGCTCCTCCTTCGCGTCGAAAGGAGCCAGTTGAGGTGGTTCGGGCACCTAGTTAGGATGCCACCTGGGCGCCTCCCTAGGGAGGTGTTCCAGGCACGTCCAGCTGGGAAGAGACCAAGGGGTAGACCTAGGACCAGGTGGAGGGATTATATCTCTTCACTGGCCTGGGAGCGCCTTGGGACCCCCCAGTCAGAGCTGGTTGATGTGGCCAGGGAAAAGAAAGTTTGGGGCTCTCTGCTGGAACTGCTACCCCCGAGACCCGACCACGGAGAAGCGGGAGAAGATGGATGGATGGGTTTTTATGTTTAAAAAGGAAAACAGGTCTTAAAACAGAACATTTTAACATGTCAGCCAACCCTACGATCCACTTCTTGGTCACATTAGGGAACTAACTTCACAACAAGTGTGTAAAATTGAAACACTGTACATACATAAGTGGCCTGGCCTGCATTTAGAAAGTGTAACGTTGTTATTTTCTGTTAAAAAAGGAATTTGGTGTAAAAGAAAACACATTTTAACCAAACCAAACATGAAGATCCATTTGTAGGTCAACTTAAACAACATAATAACAATTGAACAAACTCTATTATAAGTTAAGAAAACTCCATCAAATATAGACAACTAGATGTATGAATTGATTATCTGTTAGAAAATAGGGTCTTGTGCATTTTTTATTTACTAAAAAAGGCCTTTAGTGTAAAAGAAAAACGTGATTAGAGTTGGCATACCATATTGTCTTTATAGAGGATTAAACACAGTAACCCTCTGTGTGGAAGGGAAACTCTCTGAACTTAAAACACACACACCTCAACCCTTCTTTCAATCTGTGTTTCCCCCCTTCTCTTCGAGGACTTAACACTTAATCATTAAACACCTTTCCGCAGCACGTTTTCCTGTCCAGCACTCAGCGCCTCAGATACTTTACTGTGTGTGTTTTAACTGGACACAAAACAGCCACAGAGCACGCTCTGATTTTTATCTCCGTTAGCCGTCCCAGTCACATTTTCCCAGGGGCTGTGTTACTGTGTGACTCGCCGTGTGTGTGTGTGTGTGTGTGTGTGTGTGTGTGTGTGTGTGTGTGTTGCCGTGTGTGTGTTTCCAGATGAGTGAGCCAGGCTTTTCCATTCCCTGCTGTGGTGAATCTAGAAGAAAACCGGCCAACATTTACACCGGCGAGGGAAATAGACTGAGAGGGAGAGCAGAGGTTGGATGTCAGTCGGCCTACTTATGCACTGGACTGAACACACACACACACACACACACACACACACACACACACACACACACACACACACACACACCACACACACACACACACACACACACACACACACACACACACACACACACACACACACACACACATACCATGTATACATCACTTCAGGGCACATTACATTGACTTACATGCATTTCCTGAAGTCTTATCCTAACCTTAACCATAACCAACACATGCCTAACCCTAACCAAGTCTTCACCCTAAAATTAATGATTCCCCTCGTGGGGACCTCCATTTTGTCCCCATAAGGGAGGCGAGTCCCCGCACGTGACTGTGTAAACAGATTTAGGTCCCCACAAGTATAGTAATGCTAGGCCAGACACACACACACACACACACACCACACACACACACACACACACACACACACACACACACACACACACACACACACACACACACACACACACACACACACACACACACACACACACACACACACACACACACACACACACACACACACACACACCACACACACACACACACACACACACACACACACACACACACACACACACACACACACACACACACACACAGCAATAATTACTAGCAGTAATTCAAACAACACCCTCCTTATTTCCAGCCACTCATCGCCTGCAGCGTGAAAGCATGAGAAGCAGCCGGGAGGAGACGTTGGCTACTTTATCGCACAAGACGGGGTCAAAATATCTGCACTAAATCCTACCAAGCCATCAAAAACGGTCCCACCTGAATTTAACTTCTTAGGAGGTCTACAGAAATAACAACCAACAAGCTACACTCTTCTACGTTTACTTAAGTTCAAGATCTGAGTACCTCTTCAACCTCACATGTCAATCTGCACGTCTCTTAGGGGTCAATGAGTGACAAAATAAAGCAAATCTCTCGTCAAAGAAGCTTCTTTTCTTCCCAAATTCACTCCACATTTCAACCTAAAACTCCGTCAGCGCTTTTAGCTTCCAGTGAATGGTGACAGGAAGATGGACGCAGCCTCTTTTTTGCCAGGAATCCCCTTGGGGACCCCCTTTTAGCACCACTTTGACCTCTGAGTTAAAGAACCCCGACCGCTGCATTACATTATATAAGGCTTTTCATCCGTATACAGTGACAGCTGCCAAACATCAACCGGCCCGGATATTTGCTTAAGCTTTGGACAATAACGTTTTATACTCTGCAGGAGAGGAGGAGGAGGAGGAGGAGGAAGAGTGGGACTTCAAATAGCTGTGAAGAAGTGGGGAAAACATAGAGAAGAGGATGCAGGAAAAGCAGAGTTTTTGCAATGGGTTGAAAAGTTGAAACAGAGGGATCAGCAGCCAAGGAGACTGAAAAGCACATCACACCAGCCGGCGAAACTAAAACCACAGGCGCTGTTTTGGTGGAGCTGGATGCATGCTTACGAAGTAAAACTCCTCCAGTCAACATGAGGGATATACAATGCAAATATGAACCCAAAAGTATAAATATATACGTAAATATTGTGAAAAATCACCATGTAAAACGTAGGGAGAATGAACTCACTGGCAATGCATTAAGAATACTTTTTGGGGCACTTTTAGCTCATGTAATTCAGATTTTCCAACATATATTATCATTGTGAACTCAAAATAAGTGAAATACGGGAAAATATAAACCCAAACGCGTAAATATATACAAAAATATTGGGAAATGACCATACAAAATGAAAGTGAGAGAAGACTTTTGAGGCAGCTTTAGCTTATGTAATTCAGATTTTCACACATCTTGTCATGGTCAACTACAATGGTGTGAAGTACCTCTACTCAAGTACTATAAGTGAAATACGATGAGAATATGAAGCCAAAAGTGTAAATATATACTTAAATATTGTGAAATTGCCATACAAAATGTAACACAGTGGGAATAAAACCCACTTTTTGTGCATTATGAAGACTTTTGCTGCACTTTTCACTCATGTAACTCAGATTTTCACACATCTTGTCATTGTCAACTTCAGTGGTGTGAAGTAACTCAGTACATTTACTCAAGTACTACAGTCAAAATGAGTGAAACACAATGAAAATATGAACCCAAAAGTGTAAATATATACATAAATGTTACGAAATGGCCCTATAAAATGTAACGCAGTGAAAATAAACCCACTTTTAGTACATTAGGGACACTTTTGGGGCACTTTTATCTCAGAGTTTCACACACTTTATCATGGTCAACTCAAAATGAGTGAAATACAATGCAAATATGAACCCAAGTGTAAATACATACTTAAATATTGTGGAATTGCCATGCAAAATGTAACAGAGGGAAAATAAACCCACTTTTTGTACATTCTGGAGACTTTTGCTGCACTTTTATCTAATTTAACTCAGATTTTCACACATATAATCATGGTCAGCTTACTTTTGTGATGATGAGTGGCTCTCCGTGCTCGAGCCCTCCTTTCAGCGTGAACCCCCAAGGTGCGCCCCCGCTCAACTGGACCTGAATGTGGAGGAAAGACACCAGCTGCTCCACGGTCTCCATTTCTCTCTCTCTGGTTATCCCGGTATTTCTCTCCGGTTCTCTCTCTGTCTGTCTTCAGTCCTCAGCGGAGCCGGTAGCGGTGCCTCGGCTTCTCCATCCCGGCTCTAACAACAACAAGGAGTGGATGGATGAATGGGGAGGGAGTGAGTGGAAGAAGAGGGGGAGGGAGCAAAAGTTTTAAACTAGTGTCAAGCTAGTTGGAGTTAGCATTGTTATGTCGTATGCTACTTCCGGTCAAGGCGGAAGAAAACGGAATTTAATTTTTTATCCGTCACAGTATTTATAAAATAAAAATAAGTCTAACATTGTAGAAAACTGTGTGGTAGTGGGTATTTACATAATAACATACAGATTCTTCAAGTCTACTTATGCATCTAAAAAGTTAATAAGTACGTAATAACGGTTTTATTTTTAAATCACACACTTCCGGTTACGTATGCTAGCTTGACGCAGCTTGAAACTTTGGTAATCGAGTGAAGTGATTGGCAGAGAGTTCAACCAATAGCAGAGAGGCTCTGACTTGTTGTGTCCAATCATGAATTAGGGGGGAGGGGCTTCAAGCAACAACCGCTGTATTGTAATAACACCAGGCAGGCGACTACAACTAAATAACAGAAACAGAAGTAAGTGGCTCGTTTGAAACATGAAACCCGCCACTTTGCAACCAACCCCTGGAAAAACTATTATCAGCTCAGTTAAAAAAAAAGTATTTAGAAAGCTATTGCATAAATATTACAGCAATTATTAAATATCTTTACTGACATTTTTTTAATTCCACAGTAAAAAGATCATTTTGGTTCCATCCGTTACTTACAGTACATTGAATGTAACAGGACTGGATGAAAGTTACTACTGTACAATTATTAAGTATTCCTACTTCACTTGAGTATTTCCACTCTTTGCTACTTTATGCTTCTACTTCAATAGATTACAGACACAAATGTTGTCTTATTTACGCCACTACTTTGTTGCTAGTGATTGTACTTTTACCTAATTGAATGTATGATTTTTGACTAGTAACAGAGTAGGCTACTTCTTCATTACTGTCAGGCACTGCATGCAAGTTTAATTTTGATACTTGAATATTTCAACTGTTGATAGATATACTCCCTCACATTGGTGCATTGCTACTAAATTCTGCAGGAAATATAGCATTTTGACAATGTGGTATTGCTCTGGTCAAAATGAATTTTCTTTATTTTTAGCTGAACGCACATGTTGTCAAAGCCGCCATTCATGCACACAGTGAACAAGTACAGAACATACTACTGCCGTCCAAAGACAACATCTGCTATCACATCCCACACATTTCTAAACTCTTACCAGTCGTACCAGTCAGCATGTCTCACCACCATATTAAGACATACTCAAAAAAGCAGTTAACAAGCAGTCCCTAATGTAGCATATTGTATATAACAATTAAAGTATTAAACCCAAAAAAGTATGTTTCTGTTTGTAATCAAGCCTCCTCATATAGCTGTTGGATATATGCATGCCCACGTCTGCGTGATTAAAATAATAATGAGAAAGAAGATGACTCAGTATTTCTAAATCAAGAGCTTTCTCATAATAATGACTTAGTATCGCAAAATAAGTTTCACATCATTTGAGAATATATTTTGCAATACTAAGTCATTATTTTGCTATTTTAAATCATTATTTTGCAGTGTCAATATTTCTTTGATTCTGAGTCATTATCTTTGATATACTTTATCATTGTTTTTGCAATACTAAGTCATCAAAGGTCTTTTTTCACCATAAGGCGAATGAAAAGAATGCAAAAACTTCTAGGTTTTGAAGTCAAACTTTTGTTTTCTGCCTGTTTTTGACAAAGTTATTTATGTAATCAAACGTTTTTCTGCCTGACTGAAGCCCTTATAGCCATGCATTGTTTTCCCCCCATAGTCTGTAAATCTTTCCCACACTCTCTCTGCAGACTGAAATGATCGGGATTGGAGATAATCACTGTTGTGGAATGTCCCCACGCTGCAGTGCCCACTTAACTGAATGTGTGTGCGAACGAGTGACAATCTGTGTGTGTGTGTGTGTGTGTGTGTGTGTGTGTGTGTGTGTGTGTGTGTGTGTGTGTGTGTGTGTGTGGAGAGAAAGAACAAGTAAAGGAGAGAAGAGAATCAAAGATGCAAACATGCCCAGACATCTCACTCCTCATCCCGACCCACGAGCCGTTTGTTTCGATTTGATCAGGCCACCTTTTTTCTTCCTTTTAAACTATTTTGTGTTTTTAGAAACTGTAATATTTGGGTTTGTGGTGAGTGCTGCTTTCTTCTTGTATTTCTTCTACTGAAAAGTCAGAAGATCCCAAAGCTCTCAAACTACACAAAAACAAAACAAACATATCAAACCGACTGAAACCAGAGGCAGCAGATATAGTCTGGGAGGAAACAAAAACAATGCAAACCACATGTATTTTTACCCCAGACTGAGATGGAAAGTGTTCAGATCCTTATCTTAAGTAAAAGTACAAATAACAAAGTCTAAAATACTAAACCAGTCAAAACCAGTCACATTCATATTGTGTATTATCAGCTCAGCACATGTCATTTTAATACAAGTACAATTTAGAGTAATTGTTTACCACCTGATGGCACCATAGAGAGATATGTGCACCTCTCACAGATCAAACTGAAAACCTTGTCAAACTTATCAAATGTTGTGTTTTTTCTTTGATATCCAAAATGTAAACTTTGTTTATCTTGACCTTATATATTAAGTGATTAAAAGAAGTTAGTATGTGTTTAGCTAATGCCTGATAGTATATAGCTAAAAAAAAAATGTTATACTTAACAAAACAAAATGGGATAAGTTGCTTTACCTGATATAGTTTATTAATTATTTGTTGCTTGTTCAACTGTGGACGACTTACAACTCTGTGTTAAGTTGATCTTGAGTCAAGTTATAAAACTTTAGATGCTAGTAAAGTAACACATTTAGACGATATCATTTTGAATATTAAGTCATCCATAGAAACATAACACTTAATAATAATGGCACAATATGTAGATATTTAAAAAAGAGAATGGTTGCACTAAAGAATAAGTCATTACATATGTATGTGAACACTTAATTGTTTAATAATAAGAAAGTATATGGTAAAATGTAGAGAACAAGTATGTGCATTTATATTAAATATTCTGTGTGATAAATGAATCACCAAAACAGTCCAGGATAGATACAATTATTCATACTTACTGATGTTGTTTTTTTTGTACATTTAGTTACATTTTTGGGGATATTTCATATTCATAGAAAGAGATGGGATGACTCCAACCCTAATGTTCAACTAAAACAATATAGTAGCACTTTTAAAAACATTATGAATAAGAAGGCAATCAAAACGAATTGTGTATTTAACAATGATTGAATCTGAAATATTACTGTATTTTTTTTAATTTACTTTATGTCATTACTTTTTACGTCTAGTTCTGATGTGGACTTTGTTATATACAAAAAAGATGATGTTCATTATGCTCTTTAAAAAAAAAGCACAAGTCGCCATCTTGCTTATCTTACGCACCTTCACGCACAGGTCACGTGACTCCCTTACGCTACTTTCGGCGTCTCGCGCACACCAGACGGGTTAATTGGGTTCGCCGTCAATTTCAGGAAGTTGATAGTCATGTCTAAAACGGCCAGAGGACAGGCGAGCCTGTAAATCAGAAAAGTTGCCAACTTTAGCCTCTTTTGGTGGAGCTCACTAGTAGCACCAGAGGTTTTTTATATATTTATCCCAAAATGAAGGCGACCGGTGTGTGCCTCCTGTCCTGTTTTATCTTCCTCTTGTACTCCACCTGCACCGGGGTGTTGGCCGGAAAGAACATGGCCTCCCATCGCCGCACACCGAAGAGAAACCGGCGGAGTCAACAGAGCTCCTCGAGGCACAAAGGCGCGCACCACCGGCCGCTGACGCACGAGCAGAAAGCGGACCAGAACCTGCAGTTCATGTTGAGTCTCTACCAAAGCGCTGCAGAACCGGACGGCAGGCCCAAACAGCACCGGAAGTTCGGCTCCAACACGGTGCGACTCCTGAGACCCTCCGCGACCTCGGTGCACTACTTGCCGGCCTCCAGAGGTGAGTTACTGCGGGGACTAGTGTAGGAGCCAAAATGCTACTTAGCCTGAGTTTATTATTTGTATTATTATTATTTGTTTACGAAACTTTTATTTGTATTTGTTGAGCACATCCGGCAATCGTCACATGGGTGTGGTTTGTGTATTTAGGTCACCTGTTTCATGTCGGGTGAGCTTGTAATGACATTTTTTCTGTTGACCGTTTTTGTCCCCCTAAGTTATTGTGCGTTTTGATTTTGTTTGTTAAATATCTTCAACCTATCTTACTTCAGTACGGACTTTCTCTGATAGCTCTAGCTGAAACATGTATCCAAAGTGACTTACAATAAGTGCCTTCAACCATGAAGAAACAAACTCAAAAGCAAGAATCCTGCAGGTACATTTCTTATCTATAAACCCAACCAGATTAAGTGCTCCTGCTTTAGCTTCACTTAAAGCCAAATCCTTTGTAAGTGCTGCATTCAGAAGAGATTCTACTTGTGGGTTATCTGTCGCCACTTTTTAGTTTTTTTCAGACTCTCTAAATAACCCTAACCCCTAGGATTAATGTTTTGTTATTTTGAGAAATGAAAAAGTTCATGTGGAGGAGCTAGCTACCCGCTATTAAAAAGTGGCGACACTACAGATAACCCACAAGTACCGAGATTCTTATTTATTTTTTAGCAAAGATGCAGTCCAAACGGGTGAGACTGAATATTGTTTCTTTCTCTCCTTCAGATTACCACTACAGCTTCACAGTCCAGTACAACCTCGACACTCTTCCCTCGGAGCAGCTGATCAGAGCCTCGTTCATCCACCTCCGCTCTTCCTCTCCCTCCTCCACTTCCTCCGCCTCCTCTCCCCGGGCCTCTGAGCCTCCGCGCTGCAGGGCTCAGATCACCTCGCTGGGCAAAGACAGCGTTGTGACACTGGAGCCCCACGAAAGATGGTCTGAAACCGACATCACCGCTCACCTGCAGCAGAGGAAACAAAATGGCGCCGGGGGCCACCTCACCCTCACCGCCCGGTACTGGTGCACCGAGCCTTGGAAGGAAGACGGCAGGTACTCGTCGTGGTGGCTGAGTCTTCGAGGGGGGAAAAGATGGCGAGGGGCGCTTCACCTGGATGTCCCGGCTCTTCTTTTGTACCTGGAGCAGGAGCGGGATGTGAGGGATTACCTGTTTGAGGCAAAAGGTGAAGAAGTCATGAAGCGACTGCATCACTTTCATCCTTCTTTCAGCCGCCAACGACGATCCAAAGAACTCCCGTCTTCAGACACATCAGTGGATGTCCTGAAGAACTCCCCAACGTCCTCCTCGTCTTTCTCCAACGCCCCTTCGTCCTCCGCCGACTTCCCCAACGAGAAACGTAAAACCAGCATGCCGAAGAACCACTGCAAGCTGCACTCGTTCCGCCTCTCCTTCGATGAGCTCGGTTGGAGGAACTATATCGCGCCGCCGGTGTACAACCCGCGTTTCTGCCAGGGAAACTGCCCGAGGTTACTGACGTACGGCTTCCAGTCCCCGAGACACGCCATCATCCAGACCATCATCAACGACCAGGGCGTGGGGGATTTACCGCCTTTATCCTGCGTGCCTTTTAAGTACATGCCCATTAGCGTGTTGGTGGTGGAGAAGAAGATTGTGGAGTACAAGGAGCTGGAGGACATGGTGGCCGAGTCGTGCACATGTCGCTGAACACTCGCACTGAAAGACTACAAGAAGGGAGGGCAGATTTGGCGGGTCAGTCTTTGATCTACTAACCATAATGAGCTCGAGACTGAAGCAGGAAGTCGTTGTGGTTTCAGATCTTCCCCGTCCCTGTGAAAGCACTTTAAAAAGAAGAAGAAGCAGCCGCGAGAGGATTTACTGGTGTTCCTTTTGTTCTGTAGAGCACTGGGAAAAGTTGTGAGTGTGCTGTTTGCAATATTTATAATGTCACTTATGTATTTTTCCTAGGGAGCTGATGAATGTGGAAGCATTTTAAGCTACTTGAGTGTAATTTAACATGCTAAACCTAACTTCCAGGGTAATCTGATACAATTGATTAAACATCAGGGGTACCTATTTTAAGAAAAATGATCCATCTTCAACGTCTAACCTCAAACCACAGCCATGTAATGATTTTGTTTTTCTTGTGCCTGTTTATATATTCGTCTTTTGTTCTTCTGCATCGTTCTTTTACAAAACCTGATCTGTGTTTCTTCTTCAGAGCCAGATTCTCCCAAAAAAATAGTGTAAAAAACATTTCTGGATATAATGTGATGGCAATGATTGAGGCCACTGAGTTTATGCGCTATAAAAAAGTATTTTAAAGGACAAAGTTACCGTTAAGGCCTTGTGACGTCGTACTTTTGCTGTTTACAGTCATAACTTTTCCATTTTGTATGTATTTATAAACTTAAAAAAAAGGCTGTTATTGGCTGAACTGTCTTAGAAAAAAAACATAAAATTAAAGATTAAGAAAATATAACTGTTGAATGTTAAGAACGATAAACGGTAATGTTGGAGTGGAAAGGAATGCAATTTTTATTACCAGTGAATATGAATTATGAAATAAAATGCATGTTTTCTAAAACCTAAGTTACTGTCATTTTTTAGGATGTCGAAAAGTGTATTCTGTGTCTTTTAAAATTGTAATTATTTTCAGGTTCATATCAGTATGTAGTGTCTACTTTAAAGAGTCCTCTCCTGCTGATGTTCAGGTGTATATCAGTATGTAGTGTCTCTACTTTAAAGAGTCCTCTCCTGCTGATGTTCAGGTGTATATCAGTATGTATTGTCTCTACTTTAAAGAGTCCTCTCCTGCTGATGTTCAGGTGTATATCAGTATGTAGTGTCTACTTTAAAGAGTCCTCTCCTGCTGATGTTCAGGTGTATATCAGTATGTAGTGTCTCTACTTTAAAGAGTCCTCTCCTGCTGATGTTCAGGTGTATATCAGTATGTATTGTCTCTACTTTAAAGAGTCCTCTCCTGCTGATGTTCAGGTGTATATCAGTATGTAGTGTCTCTACTTTAAAGAGTCCTCTCCTGCTGATGTTCAGGTGTATATCAGTATGTAGTGTCTCTACTTTAAAGAGTCCTCTCCTGCTGATGTTCAGGTGTATATCAGTATGTAGTGTCTACTTTAAAGAGTCCTCTCCTGCTAATGTTCAGGTGTATATCAGTATGTAGTGTCTCTACTTTAAAGAGTCCTCTCCTGCTGATGTTCAGGTGTATATCAGTATGTAGTGTCTCTACTTTAAAGAGTCCTCTCCTAATGATGTTCAGGTGTATATCAGTATGTAGTGTCTCTACTTTAAAGAGTCCTCTCCTGCTGATGTTCAGGTGTATATCAGTGTGTAGTGTCTCTACTTTAAAGAGTCCTCTCCTGCTGATGTTCAGGTGTATATCAGTATGTAGTGTCTCTACTTTAAAGAGTCCTCTCCTGCTGATGTTCAGGTGTATATCAGTATGTAGTGTCTCTACTTTAAAGAGTCCTCTCCTGCTGATGTTCAGGTGTATATCAGTATGTAGTGTCTCTACTTTAAAGAGTCCTCTCCTGCTGATGTTCAGGTGTATATCAGTATGTAGTGTCTCTACTTTAAAGAGTCCTCTCCTGCTGATGTTCAGGTGTATATCAGTATGTAGTGTCTCTACTTTAAAGAGTCCTCTCCAGCTGATGTTCAGGTGTATATCAGTATGTAGTGTCTCTACTTTAAAGAGTCCTCTTCTGCTGATGTCAGTATGTAGTGTCTCTACTTTAAAGAGTCCTCTCCAGCTGATGTTCAGGTGTATATCAGTATGAAGTGTCTCTACTTTAAAGAGTCCTCTCCTGCTGATGTTCAGGTGTATATCAGTATGTAGTGTCTCTACTTTAAAGAGTCCTCTCCAGCTGATGTTCAGGTGTATATCAGTATGTAGTGTCTCTACTTTAAAGAGTCCTCTCCAGCTGATGTTCAGGTGTATATCAATATGTAGTGTCTCTACTTTAAAGACTCCTCTCCAGCTGATGTTCAGGTGTATATCAGTATGTAGTGTCTCTACTTTAAAGAGTCCTCTCCAGCTGATGTTCAGGTGTATATCAGTATGTAGTGTCTCTACTTTAAAGAGTCCTCTCCTGCTGATGTTCAGGTGTATATCAGTATGTAGTGTCTCTACTTTAAAGAGTCCTCTCCTGCTGATGTTCAGGTGTATATCAGTAGTTAGTGCCTCTACTTTAAAGAGTGCTCTCCTGCTGATGTTCAGGTGTATATCAGTATGTAGTGTCTCTACTTTAAAGAGTCCTCTCCTGCTGATGTTCAGGTGTATATCAGTATGTAGTGTCTCTACTTTAAAGAGTGCTCTCCTGCTGATGTTCAGGTGTATATCAGTATGTAGTGTCTCTACTTTAAAGAGTCCTCTCCTGCTGATGTTCAGGTGTATATCAGTATGTAGTGTCTCTACTTTAAAGAGACCTCTCCTGCTGATGTTCAGGTGTATATCAGTATGTAGTGTCTCTACTTTAAAGAGTCCTCTCCTGCTGATGTTCAGGTGTATATCAGTATGAAGTGTCTCTACTTTAAAGAGTCCTCTCCTGCTGATGTTCAGGTGTAGATCAGTATGTAGTGTCTCTACTTTAAAGAGTCCTCTCCAGATGATGTTCAGGTGTATATCAGTATGTAGTGTCTCTACTTTAAAGAGTCCTCTCCTGCTGATGTTCAGGTGTATATCAGTATGTAGTGTCTCTACTTTAAAGAGTCCTCTCCAGATGATGTTCAGGTGTATATCAGTATGTAATATAGATTAGATTTACCAAACATAATACAATTTCAATATGAAAAGAGATTATGTTAAATTGAAATCAATACAATACAATCAAATTGTTTCTTAACGCGACATATCTTAAGAAAACTGTCCAAATTGTAAGTAGTTTGGTTCATGAATTGAAAGCTTGTAAGAAGATTGTGCAGCAACATATCCTACAAAGCATTCCTCTTAAATAACACACCATAGTTATAGTTTATTCGGGCAAACATTTCGTAATAGATTGTGAGAAAATCTGTACCGAAGTGACTTTATTGTTCATATAACAAAACATATGGGAGAGTGCGTTATTGCATTCAGTCCAGCAGATGGTGCTCTTTGCTAAAACAACATAATTAACTTTCACACACGTCAAAAATCCAGCCATGGTCCTGGTTTGTACTTGAATGCGAAGTGTGTGTGCATGTTCCTTGTTGCACGCAGTGATCTCTGTGGCCTCTAAACATGTTCCTAAACAGTTTTCTGTTTGCCTCTTACTCTTTGTTAACCTCACTATCAGCAGAGAGCCTTTGAGGTCATGTGGGTTTACACAATGGAAGAAGTCCCAAGATAAGTGACTGTGGTTCCAACTGCAAGGGAAGGTTAAATAACTCAAAAGATAAAACAAGAATGTGTTTGTGTTCATGCAGTGATTGCAAACCTCACTCTCGAGATGAAATGAACACATCCCTGGCTTGTATGACGTCGATAATACAATGAAAAAAACTCATTTAAGTATTTTTCGTACTGATTTTTGGAAGTATTATGGTTGATAAGTTAAAGCAAAATTACATTACATTACATTTAGCTGACGCTTTTATCCAAAGCGACTTACAATAAGTGCGTTCGACCAGGAAGACACAACCTTGAAGAAAACAGAATCATATAAGTACATCAGGTTTCATAGAGCCAAACATTTCAAGTGCTACTCAACTGGCTTTAGATAAGCCAGTCCTTTATTAGTATATAAGTGCTTCGTTAATAGTTCTATCGCTCGAAGTGGAGTCGAAAGAGATGAGTTTTCAGTCTGCGTCGGAAGATGTGCAAGCTATCTGCCGTCCTGATGTCAATGGGGAGCTCATTCCACCATCTTGGAGCCAGGATAGCAAACCCACGTGTTTTTGCTGATGGGAACTTGGGTCCCCTTCGCAGCGAGGGTGTAGCGAGTCGTTTGGCTGATGCAGAGCGTAGTGCACGTGCTGGGGTGTACGAAGGGCCGGATCCATTCGCAGCATGGTAAGCAAGTACCAGTGTCTTGAAGTGGATTCTAGCAGTTACCGGAAGCCAGTGAAGGGAGCGGAGGAGCGGAGTGGTGTGGGAGAATTTAGGAAGGTTGAAGACCAGACGAGCCGCTGCATTCTGGATGAGCTGCAGAGGTCGGATGGCACATGCAGGTAGACCAGCCAGGAGGGAGTTGCAGTAGTCTAGGCGTGAGATGACGAGAGCCTGGACCAGAACCTGAGTCGCTTTCTGTGTCAGCTGGGGAGGTATCAAAATCCTCCATTTCCTACCAAACCTATCTGCAAAAAAGGCCGATGTTTAAGACAAGTGTAGCGGCAATAACTCCCTATGAGTTAGCTGCTGAGAGGCTAAACTTGGCTTTAAACTGTGACGCGTTTTCGAAAAGAAAGTCCATGTTGAAGCAATATAGTTGTAAGGATATTTAATAAACAAAATCAAAACATAGTAACTATGGACAAAACGGTCAACAGACAAAATGACAGCCCAAGCTCACCCTCTGTCATTTGCACTCCACATCAAACAGGTGATTTATAAACCAAACCACACCCATGTGACAATTACCGGAAGTGCTCAACAAGCAAATAAAGGTGACGTAAATAATAATGATAATACAAATAATGAACTTGAGCTAAGTAGTGTTATGGCACCTACAACAAGAGCTGCAATAATTTCGTCTTTAAAACATGAAGGAATGAACAGATTATAGATCTATTGATTGATTGATGCATTTATTTCGAACAAGTAAAATAAATAATTACAAAACAAAACAAATGTTGCAGTGCATAGTCATGTAAGAGAAATAAAAACAAAAAATGACATGTACAACAACAGCATTAGCAACATAAACGGTGCCACATCTAGTGTTTGATTTTTTTTTAATCTCACCCCCTTGTCCCTAAATGATTTATTTATAATCTATAATCTGCAATAATTATCATTTTTATGCATTATTATTGTTATTATTATTATTATTATTATTATTATTAATCTGCTTTACCTGTTGATTGACATATATACATATACACACATACATACACTGATATACATATATGCACACATACATATACACACCTACATTTATGGCAATTGTGGGTTAAAAAACTGGACAGTCATTGCAAGTAAGTCGTAAGTGAGTTTTATGAGTAGAGTAATAAGAAACAAATCTGTAATTGAGTCTTTTATATTGATATGATCTGCCTGAGGATCTGTTACTGTAACATTCTGTGTATACGGTTTTACGGGACCTCCCTGAATCTTTCATCGAGCGATTTGGGATGTGTGTGTCCTTCTCGTCCTAATCTCCTCTGACCAGGGACGTGCACAGACATTTGGAGGGGCTATTGCTCTAAACTGGAAAAAGGGCGCTAAATTCGTTATTCAGGCACATTTTTTGTTTTGCGGATTAGGCATTATTCTTATTCTTATCATTCTTTATCAGCGCAGTAACGGTAAGGTATCTAATTACTTATTTAGTATTCCATAACTTAATAACAGAGATGGTCAAACTAAAGTGGTAGAGACATGGCAGAAATCCTACAATGAAGCGGGACATGAACTGTTCTCCCGTGAGAGGGCGATCAAGAAAAGAGAGCGAGCGGCCCGTTGAGGGAGTTTACAGATGAAAAGACACAGAAAGACAGAAGCACAATAACAACAAGTATATTTAGGTGTTTTCTTTGTAAATAACCGACGGTGTCAAGAGGAAGTAAAGTCCCCTGGTTTGTCCCCTATACTCTAACGCCAGGCAGGCACATGGTATGATCACCATAGCCATAGGAGGCCGGAGGGCTTTCCTTTGCTTCCAGCTGTTAAGGCCCTGACACACCTACCCGATTTTGGGAGTCAGAGGCAGTCGGGCATTCGCGGCGCCCTACTCAGGTTGGTGTGTCCCGCACCGTCGTTGCTTTACGGCACATTTTCACACCTCCCGCGGAATCGGCCAAAGAAAGTCGGCCAAAGAAATCGCTGTTGCCTCTTTTGAATGACGAATACACACTACTGCTGGTAAGGACAGTTATTGCCACTCATCGACTGAAGTCTTTGCGGTGTGTTCGTAGGCGGGCGGCGTAGCCGACACAGTCGACATAGCGGACGTAAAAGTCGGGACGCCTTCGGTACGCGTCCTTTGGTCTCAGGTTGGTGTGTTGCGGCCTTAAAATTGTAAACAAAGTCACGTGACTGGGGGCAGATGTCAGCGCTTATCATGTTGATTCGGCCACAATAGAAAACAAACAAAACCTCTCACTCTCTCCAGAGGGGCAGGTCAGACAAAAATGGCAAATGGGCCGTTGCCCAGGCAACATTAGCCCATACCTGTGCACGTCCCTGGCTCTGACACATGTTGTAATGTTCAGAACTGACACACACTCACTCTGAGACGTTCCCATAAACGCCACACGTGTCACACATGGGAAGTGTCCTCTTACGAATCACCTCAGACAGAAAGGGGGCCATAAAGGTAAATTATTACAGGAAAGAGAACACTTAGTCTCTTCCTGGATCTCGTGTGCAGAGAGAAAGAAAGAAAGTGTGTGAAAGGTGAAGAAATGAGTCAGACAGACCGACTCCAATGTTTGCATTTACTGTAGGCTGTGTGTCATTGCTGTTATTTGTTTTACAGGATGCATGCAACTTGGATGTGATACTCTGTACCCAAAAATGACCTCACACATCATTTGTCTTTCTGAAGCAATGAAGCCTTGATGAAGCTCATATTCAGGTTTCAAATTGTATTTTGTGCCTCCACTGTGAAATGCTTTAAAGGGGACCTATAATGCAAAATGCACTTTGTGATGTCTTTTATACATAAAGATGTGTCCCCGGTGTGTCGGGGAACTCACGCAGCGTCAGAAAATAAAACCCTCTCTCTTTTCCTCCGTGCCCAAATCTCTAAAAACGGGGCTACAACGGAGCTGATCCAGATTTGCGTCCGATATGACGTAATATCGGAAGTTTGGACCCACGGCCCAATCAGAAAGAATAAAAAAGGAGGGGTCTGAGCTCATGCGGGACCCGGCAGCTACTGTCTAAACTAAACACTGCCGTGATGAAACGCCATATCATGGATTATCAAGGGTTCTCTCTGAAACAGTTTGGAGCTCAAAGGCTTTCTCTCTTGCCGGTTATACCACAAGGTGAGTTCCTTTTTACTTCCTGCTTCTTCACACACATGCTCTCCAGTACAGGTTAGCTCTGAGTGTTAGCGATGCTAATGTAAACACCGACCATATTACGTCCAAAACAGTCGGGCATTGTTTCTGATAGCAACGTTTCTGATTGGGCCGTGGGTCCACATTTCAGATATTACGTCATATCGGACACAAATCTGGATCAGCTCCGTTGTTCCCCGTTTTTAGAGATTTGGGTACGGAGGAAAAGAGAGAGGGCTTTATTTTCTGATGCTGCGTGAGTTCCCCCGACACACCGGGGACACATGTTTATGAATAAAAGACATCAAAAAGTGCATTTTGCATGATAGGTCCCCTTTAATCATTTAAATGGGCCCTAAAATGCTCATTTTAAGGTTTCAAATTGTATTGTGACATGATTGAATGTTCAAAAAGCTCTTTATTTGCTTCACAGAAGTAGGATTAATGCGGCTTGAATGTAATACTCCAAATAAACTGCCAAACATGACCTCATCCAATGACGTGTGTGTCTTTCTGGAGTCATGAAGCCTTTGTAAAATGCCTGTAAAGCTTAAACTAAATGCATGCATCTGATAGTTCACAAGATAGTTCACAAGAAACCTCCACATGCCCTTTAAATGTAAACACATGCTCCCTGGTTATAATGACTGTTAAACATTATGTTCCTGCTGAATTATGAATGTCGTTTTAATGCGGAGATAAGAGATGCTGCGACATCCTCTATCTGAGACTTGAATTAAAGCCAGTATAATTATTGGCTTTAGTTCATGGCCGGTCCGAAGGGATTTCTTGGTAAGTCCAGTTCTGTGAACCTGATCCATGTGAGGATTGAACGCTGGTCAGATGAGGTCGTGTATGTAATGCCCCTTCGATCCGTTTGTCCAAAGTTAGAGTTATCCCCTCATCAGGGTCAAAGTTCAAACGTCACTTTTTGTTCAGACAGGTTGGTTTTTTGGTGTCGATTTACTGCTAGAAATGAAACACTGTCGATGCAACTCTGCAGCTATAAATGACACACGCCACTTTTCTAAGGGAATTAGTGAAGTAACATTTAATGGAACTTTTTATTTAAGATTAAAGCTCAAATATAAGCTTTGCAGGAGCAACAGGAAGATGTGTGCAAAGCTGCATTTCATGTATAATTTTCCAGATATACATGCATATTGTATATATATATATAGGTATATACATATTTTTATATATCTTTGTTATTGTATTCGGGATTGTGGGAAACGGTAATTCGATCTCTCTGTCTGTACACACAAACTGAAAGATTGACAATAAAGTTCGAGATTTGTCTTGGCAGATGAGAAGCGCTATATAAATTAAATGTATTATTATTAAAGTTGACTGACTTGTTTCACAATTGTCTAAACTCAATACAACATGGTTTAAAAGTCATTATTTGCACATCATTTGACAAAATGTGTCACTAGAACAGCGAGTTTAGTATATAGTTGTCACATGGTAGCAGTTAGTAGTAAAACATGTGCAGTTATTTAAAAATGTTGTTCCCGCCATTATTAAAAGTGTATAAAGTCTACAGAACGCTTGAGGTTGATCTGTAAATGAATTTGAGTTCAATGGCCGCAATGAAAGTTCGCTGTAGTTTGGTCTGCACAGTATGATTAATGGTTAGCAAAGTTCAACATTTAGACAGTGTGTGCAAGGGGAAGTATGTCGTAAATGTAGTGGAGTGACTAATTCAAACCCATTGTCATGCATCAAAACTGCATAAACAAAATTATTTAGATTATCCAAAGGATGTTGAGTCTGATTTAGAAATGGATGAAAATGAATCAGGATGTGATTGCAGAAAAAGGCAGTACATGCAAATAATGGCATGGTTTAACTGACAGGGGGTCAAACTCAAATACACAGTGGGACAAAATAAAAAAATGGGTACTAGTCGAGGGCCGGACTGGTTCAATGTTTATTGCAGATCTTGAAATGAACTTATTGCACATATTAAACCTGGAACTAACAAAGCTTAAATGATTGCCTATAAAAACAACATTAAATAATCGGTTGCATTCATTTCTTATGGCTCTATCTGCAGAGTCATTTCTTATGATTACATTTTCCCACAGGCCAACAACAGCTTCAACAAAACTATTTCCCTCAAAGAGAAAACCAAACATGCCCTGTTGTCCTGAGAGAAAGTGCAGAAGGAAGCATCCATTGAACTCAGTTTGCTGCTCTGTGATGCTAGTTCAGATACTTGGCATCTCATCTTGGGTGCAAGGTCATCAATGTTTGGGCTCAGGCTCTGAGCTGAGGAGACCCTCAGGATGGAGGGAAGGTGTGCGTGCAATATACCGGAGGGCCAGATCTAATAGTAAAATAGGGCCGGATTTGGCCCCCGGGCCTTGAGTTTGACACATGTGCTCTAAGATATAAAGATTTATAGCAGGGCATGCACCATCATACTTTATGTGTCAGCAATTTTCATTCTTGCAAATTGTTCCCAAACATTTTTAGCTTTTTATTATTGCTAATGATTTATATGTGCACGCATCTGTGGTGTATTAGCTCAGCACATGGGATCGAGCTTTCATATCTTCAGCTTCACCTCTGCAGCTGCTCAGCCTGTCAGGCAGAATCTGCTGAGTCATGCTCGGTGGTAATATATTATGCAGATGTTCTGGGATTCCTGGATTCCTGTCAGTCTGGAGGTCTCTGGTGATGAAGAAGCTTACAGGAATCCTCTATTACAAATATATCTGATCCTGCCTGAGTTCATTAACTGTTCTTTAGTGAGTGTTTAAAGGTCAACTATTGTGCAAAATCCTCTTCTTCATGTCTCTTCTACATCAACATGTGTCCCCTCTTCTTCATGTCTCTTCTACATCAACATGTGTCCCCTCTTCTCCATGTCTCTTCTACATCAACATGTGTCCCCTCTTCTTCATGTCTCTTCTCATCAACATGTGTCCCCTCTTCTTCATGTCTCTTCTACATCAACATGTTGTCCCCTCTTCTTCATGTCTCTTCTACATCAACATGTGTCCCCTCTTCTTCATGTCTCTTCTACATCAACATGTGTCCCCCTCTTCTTCATGTCTCTTCTACATCAACATGTGTCCCCTCTTCTTCATGTCTCCTTCTACAATCAACATGTGTCCCCTCTTCTTCATGTCTCTTCTACATCACATGTGTCCCCCTCTTCTTCATGTCTCCTTCTACATCAACATGTGTCCCCTCTTCTACATCAACATGTGTCCCCTCTTCTTCATGTCTCTTCTACATCAACATGTGTCCCCTCTTCTTCATGTCTCTTCTACATCAACATGTGTCCCCTCTTCTCCATGTCTCTTCTACATCAACATGTGTCCCCTCTTCTTCGTGTCTCTTCTACATCAACATGTGTCCCCTCTTCTTCATGTCTCTTCTACATCAACATGTGTCCCCTCTTCTTCATGTCTCTTCTACATCAACATGTGTCCCCTCTTCTACATCAACATGTGTCCCCTCTTCTACATCAACATGTGTCCCCTCTTCTTCATGTCTCTTCTACATCAACATGTGTCCCCTCTTCTACATCAACATGTGTCCCCTCTTCTTCATGTCTCTTCTACATCAACATGTGTCCCCTCTTCTACATCAACATGTGTCCCCTCTTCTTCATGTCTCTTCTACATCAACATGTGTCCCCTCTGTGGAAAGAGACTCTGAAAGTTTCAGGAACAAAGATTCTCTCTTTTTGTCCTGATCCATTTCTATAAAAACCAGTCTGAAAATGAGCTGATCAGATTTTGGCCACTTTATGATGTCATAACGATGTGTTGTCTTGTGTAGCCATTAGCCAATCAGCAACCAAGGTAGCCCCCCCCCCCCCCCCCCCCTTATCACCTGAATCTCCTCCTAGAGCACCATTGAGTTCTTTGTAACCAAATGTCTCTCAGAGGGGCGTGGGGAGGGGCTCCTTATTTTCATCTAAAGTAACAGACAGAGAATCAGCACTTTGGAAACAGGGCTGAAACAGAAGGGATTATGGGTAATGCTGCAATGATCTGTTTGGTGTTTCAGCCAATCAGAGACAGGTTCTGGATATATCTGAGACCTGTACTATATTAATGAAAAACAGTATGATAGGGGACCTTTAAGCAAACTTCTGTCATTAAGTCTGTTTTAAACGTAGAGCCCAGCCTCTAGACCTGGATATGACTCACTTTGGATAAAAAACATCCTTAGTTTGACCTAAATTGGCCTAAAAAAACTGGCAGTGGGAACACTATTTATTCTGTCTACTCATCACTAGAGGTGAGTACAAATACTTTGTTACTGTACTTAAGTAAATTTTTCTGGTATCAGTACTTTACTCCACTACTTATTTTCTGACGACTTTTTACTTTTGCTTCTTACATGTTGAACTCAAATACCTGTACTTTCTACTTCTTACATGTTGAACACAAATACCTGTACTTTCTACTTCTTACATGTTGAACCCAAATACCTGTACTTTCTACTTCTTACATGTTGAACCCAAATACCTGTACTTTCTACTTCTTACATGTTGAACCCAAATACCTGTACTTTCTACTTCTTACATGTTGAACCAAATACCTGTACTTTCTACTTCTTACATGTTGAACCAAATACCTGTACTTTCTACTTCTTACATGTTGAACCAAATACCTGTACTTTCTACTTCTTACATGTTGAACCAAATACCTGTACTTTCTACTTCTTACATGTTGAACCAAATACCTGTACTTTCTACTTCTTACATGTTGAACACAAATACCTGTACTTTCTACTTCTTACATTTGAACAAATACCTGTACTTTCTATCTTACATGTTGAACACAAATACCTGTACTTTCTACTTCTTACATGTTGAACTCAAATACCTGTACTTTCTACTTCTTACATTTGAACCAAATACCTGTACTTTCTACTTCTTACATGTTGAACAAATACCTGTACTTTCTACTTCTACATGTTGAACACAAATACCTGTACTTTCTACTTCTTACATGTTGAACCAAATACCTGTACTTTCTACTTCTACATGTTGAACACAAATACCTGTACTTTCTACTTCTTACATGTTGAACACAAATACCTATACTTTCTACTTCTTACATGTTGAACTCAAATACCTGTACTTTCTACTTCTACATGTTGAACACAAATACCTGTACTTTCACTTCTTACATGTTGAACCAAATACCTGTACTTTCTACTTCTTACATGTTGAACTCAAATACCTGTACTTTCTACTTCTTACATGTTGAACTCAAATACCTGTACTTTCTACTTCTTACATGTTGAACAAATACCTGTACTTTCTACTTCTTACATGTTGAACTCAAATACCTGTACTTTCTACTTCTTACATGTTGAACATCAAATACCTGTACTTTCTACTTCTTACATGTTGAACACAAATACCTGTACTTTCTACTTCTTACATGTTGAACACAAATACCTGTACTTTCTACTTCTCTACATGTTGAACACAAATACCTGTAATTTCTACTTCTTACATGTTTGAACACAACTACCTGTACTTTCTACTTCTTACATGTTGAACTCAAATACCTGTACTTTTCTACTTCTACATGTTGAACACAATACCTGTACTTTCTACTCTTACATGTTGAAAACCCAAATACCTGTACTTTCTACTTCTTACATGTTGAACATCAAATACCTTACTTTATTCTACTTCTTACATGTTGAACTCAAATACCTGTACTTTCTACTTCTTACATGTTGAACACAAATACCTGTACTTTCTACTTCTTACATGTTGAACCAAATACCCTGTACTTTCTACTTCTTACATTTGACTCAAATACCTTGTACTTTCTACTTCTTACATGTTGACTCAAATACCTGTACTTTCTACTTCTACATGTTGAACCAAATACCTGTACTTTCTACTTCTTACATGTTGAAACACAAATACCTGTACTTTCTACTTCTTACATGTTTGAACATAAATACCTGTACTTTCTACTTCTTACATGTTGAACCAAATACCTGTACTTCTACGTCTACATGTTGAACACAAACACCTGTACTTTCTACTTCTTACATGTTGAACTCAAATACCTGTACTTTCTACTTCTTACATGTTGAACCAAATACCTGTACTTTCTACTTCTTACATGTTGAACCAAATACCTGTACTTTCTACTTCTTACATGTTGAACAAATACCTGTACTTTCTACTTCTTACATGTTGAACAAATACCTGTACTTTCTACTTCTTACATGTTGAACTCAAATACCTGTACTTTCTACTTCTTACATGTTGAACAAATACCTGTACTTTCTACTTCTACATGTTGAACA
>NW_022990528.1:0-39199 GCF_902827175.1 Gymnodraco acuticeps
AGGCAGATGAAACTCCAGCTGGACCACATGGTATGTTCTTATTCTCCTTACATATTCCATTACAGCAGCACAATCTAGCAGCTCTTAGTATTGACAATTATTGATTGAAATGTGTTGCTGCACAGCTCACCTGTAGCTCTCTGAAGAGATGGGTGATGTCATTTGTGTACTTAATTATAACTAAGTACTTACAGTATGCAGAATGCTGAGTATTCTCTGAATCGGGTGCCTTTTGGGTCTTTATATCTTTGAAAAATGAAACCAAAATGTTTGGTCATAACATCAGGTAGTGGACTACTTACATGTTCCCACCTCAGGCTCAACATAGAAATAATTACTAGGAATTTAACAGGGTTGAAGTTTTTGACAAAAAGTAGCCATGAGACCTTGTTTAGCTAAGATATGGCACCACATGACGACAGAAAGCTAAAAGACATCTCACACCGTGTCAGATTTGGGTTACTTTGGGGAGGTCCAGATAAGGTCCACAGCAACTCGATATCCACCAGTTAAAGGAAATGCAACTAATGTGTTATATTAGCCGTACAATTGACCACATATGGTGTTCTTAGTTTCCATACCTCCTGTCAGAGGCGCGGGAAGGTATTTTGAGTGCGGGTGCTGAGGTGCTGGACTCCAGTGAACACGATTACGGGCACTATAGAGCACGCACAAAAGCGCGAGCACCAGGGGCGCTACAGTGGAATGTTCTACTGCAACACTCCCCACCCGCAAACACACAGTACACCCGCGACTGCTACAATGAAGGCTCGATAATCAGCTATTTTTTACGAGTGGGGAGCGGACCTCACCTCCTCTAGGGGGGTCCTCACCTCCTCTAGGGGGGTCTTCACCTCCTCTAGGGGGGTCCTCACCTCCTCTAGGGGGGTTCTCACCTCCTTTAGGGGGACCTCACCTCCTCTAGGGGGGTCCGGGGGGATGCTCCCCCGGGAAGATTTTTTTTAAATATTGAAGTTGAAAGCATCAATCTGGTGCACTTTGAGAGCAACATTCAGAGATCTATGGATCCATCTCTCAACACCCAGATGAAACACAACTGTAATCAGATTTTCTTTATGGATATTTTACAAATCACTCCCCTTTTAAACTGTATTCTTGTTTTATTGCCATATAGTATTTCACAACTGTTTTTCCTTTATTCTCTTGTTTTTTTATAACTATAATGATCATATGAAGGTGTGCCGCAGAAATAATCTTTTGAATAATTTGTGACAAAACCGTTTGAGACCCACTGAGATAACTTAAACTAAAGTTAACTATCTAAACCCTCAGAGTCCTTTAGCGGGAGGGAGCCAGAGAGGCAGGACCTTCTCAGATTACAGGCAGGTGCGAAAGAACGCAGACACAGACTGAAGCAAGCAGCAGCGCTGAGCGGCAGAGCCATACATGTGTTAAACCGAAGTTCGATAAACATCATCTATGCTGAAGTTGCAAAAACACCACGATCTTATGATCCAATTCTAGTCAGTTTCCCAGTTACACAGGGACGCGGGAAGTCAGTCAGAGTTGGGGGTGCGTGAAGCGTCTCGCAGCGGAGTAACTGTGGTGGGGGGGGGAGGGGCTGCGAGTGGAGCCTCGCAGTTTTTCAGGTTGATATGTGAAGCTCATTAGCTAGCCAACATGTATCTAGCAAATGTTTAGCAAAATATTAGAAGTGAGGCTCCTAGACTAACGTTAGGTCTACTGTGATAGCCTCACTTTGAATAGTTTGCAAAACATTAGCTAGCACTAGTGTTTTGCAGTTGCTAGCAGTTTATTGGGATTTTATGCTAGATAGACAGATATAATAAATTAAGCATTATTGTTAGTTAAGCATGTCAGCCTGCAGCCCCACTTCTTGTCTCTCTCTCTAACTCATTGCAGATGACTGCAGTCAGGGGCGGACTGGGGGGAAAAAGTGGCCCGGGGATTAATTGACAGACAGATCCACTGTCCACTGTGTTCGTCGTCCATAACATACGCCTGCCCATACCATAACCCCACCACCACCATGGGCCACTCGATTCACAACATTACCCTAACCCTACCCCTAACCCTAACCCTACCCCTCACACCAGATACTGACTAGTTTTCGGACCCCCCCAGACCCCCACAATAAAGCAAAACTGCACGTTTCAGAGTGGTCTTTTATTGTGGCCAGCCTAAGGCACACCTGTGCAATAATCATGCTGTCTAATCAGCATCTTGATATGCCACACCTGTGAGGTGGGATGGATTATCTCGGCAAAGGAGAAGTGCTCACTATCACAGATTCTTTCAGATTTGTGAACAATATTTGAGAGAAATGGTTATTTTGTGTTTATAGAAAATGTTTTAGATCTTTGAGTTCATCTCATGAAACATGGGAGCAAAAACAAAAGTGTTGCGTTTATATTTTTGTTCAGTGTATTAGTAGAGAATAACGAGTAATGAATATACTTTATACTCGTTTCCATTCATGTCAATTGCAGATACATGTTTAGTCTTCTCAAGCACCAACTATCTAATATCTCTCCTGATTGTTGGCACTTGACAATCACCTTCCCTGAATTGTACTCAGGTGTAACTAAAGTCTGATTTAAGGGTTGTTTATATTTCACATCATTAATCAGAATCTGCAAAGTAACTCAAATAAATGCAGTGGAGTAAAAATACCAGGTTAACCTCTGAATTGTAGTGGAGTAGAATTACAAAGTAACAATGAGCTGTCATGTGGGTATATATTAATGCTATATATTAATGCTGCGCATTATGACAGCGATTTTCACCCATTTATTAATTATATGTTTTACATTTGATAACACCAATGTGTTTAATACTGGCAACTTCTAATTGTGGGAAAAACGAAAACGTTCAGTAGAGACGTCCCATAGAACATTTTGCGAAACACAATAGCCAGCATGTGTAGTTCTGGGGGGGCGTTGGATTCCAGTTTTGGATAGTCTGGCGTGGTTTCGTTCCATTTCAAACAGCTGTTTGACGCTCGGCGTAATCTTGGCGCACTGCCACTCCAACATTCAATCCCAGAGCTTGAAGATTAATCACGGGGACTGTAGTCCTAAACGATAGCTGGGGATTATGGGTAGTGTAGTGTCTTCGGCCATCCTAAACTATAAAATGTTGACAATCGCAATGATGCTCGAAATGTCCCTTATAGGCCTACGTCTGTTTCCGGTTATTTTTATTTTGAAATTCAGTTCCTGACAGACGCCCAAAAAGCCAGAGATTATGGAATTAAACCAATAAATAAAAGCAAGGATAATTGTGTGTTATTGGTGAGTGAATAACAGTGTGCTATTTTGAAAAGAATAACAAATTAGAAGGAAAAAAAGATTTAAAAAATACGAGTGTTACAGCCGCTGCTACCTTGTGCCATTAACTCTGTTTGTGTGTGGATGCAAATGAGCTGGGCAGTTCCTATGCTGTCAGTGGCCGTCTCGACCTCGCAACATCTGCAGGGATTGGACAGACGTCACCGAAGCCCTGCCCGCTTCTGCCACGTCATCCGGGGGAGGAGTATAAAGGCTGGGCACGGATACCATTCGGGAGGCTCTGTATTGTGTGACAGACGCCTCAAGCCTCTCCTTGTGATACTGCCTTCGTTCTGTGACTTCTGAGACTGTTTAGCCGTGTGCATTCTGTGTTAGCTACACTGATTAGCAGCGTGTCGTCGGGTTCTGTGTTAGTATAGGGTTTGTGTGTGTATACCGCTTAGATCCAGGTTGATTAGCACCTGTAGACCCGCACCAGCTGTGTTTTCCCACAGTCCCGTTTTGTTATTGTTTTGTTTCCACTTTAGAAGTGAGTTATTTCCTTTCCTTTTGTATAGTACTGGGCAACTCTCTTTTGGAGATCCTTTTGTGAGATAGTGACAGATTGACCCGTTGTTGGGCCAAGCTGTTTGTGTACATCATTTACTCAGTTGCCGTTACAAATAAAACCACCGGTAACATATACCAAATCCAATCTGGTCGTGTCGTTTCCCTTTTGTATCCCTAGCCAAGAGGGAACGTAACAACGAGGCTCTGAGCCCAATTTATTTTCCTCACAGACGGCAACACTAAAGGTCTAAAATAAAGACCTAAATGAATATTTGGGATGTTCTTGGCTTTAGATTCTCCCAATAAGTCCAAGTACAGAGGGTGACTTTGCTGTGAAAAAACACGTTTCCACCAAAAAAACGTTAGCAACCATGCATGTGTACACATTCATGAAGTAATCTTCGTCATAACTAGCAAACTAAACATCATGTCCATGTACTGCACAAATAATCAGAAATAACAACTCATTACTCGCATAAAATGACATCAAAACGCATTTTAATGGCCAAATGATCCTTAAAATAGGCCTTTTCCACCGAGAATAACACGAAGGTCGGCCATTGTTGTTGATCACGTGGTCTATGAAGGTCTATGGGACGCCCTGCCCGTAGAAGCCTGACGGTCAAGGGGTCCGCTGTACGTAATAGAGTGACGGGGAGGGGCCCTGACCGTCTGTCAATATGTGACGGGATGGGAGTGAGAACGTGTTGGTGTGTGTGTGTGTGTGTGTGTGTGTGTGTGTGTGTGTGTGTGTGTGTGTGTGTGTGTGTGTGTGTGTGTGTGTGTGTGTGTGTGTGTGTGTGTGTGTGTGTGTGTGTGTGTGTGTGTGTGTGTGTGTGTGTGTGTGTGTGTGTGTGTGTAGCCCTGCCCTTCGGAAACAGGGCAGAGGAGAGAATGTGAATGCGTAAAGCAACGCGGTGGCCATTGAAACGTGCACATGAATTAGATAACATAAGCGTTTGGTTTAATTAATAAACCCAACCCTAAGTTTCTATTTTATTTGCTGAACACAAAGTCCAACATGTAGAGTGTGAGGATGATTTCACTAGTAGATGATATACTATCGCTGATGATGCCAGGAGCAAGAGTTCAATTACACTTTGTTACTGTACTCTACTGAGTTTCTTTCCTGAGATCATTCAAAAGAAGTTTAGATTATCAGTTAACATAAAAACTGAATCCTCTTCAGGTCAGTTTACAGTAGAAACTCTTACTTTGTGTCAGAGGGTCCAGGTTCATCATCGAGGTCTGCAGGTGGACTCATAGACCGGACACAGCTGGGGACTGGAAACCCGTCCTCTTTCTCATCTTTTAAATCACTCATCTTCTTCAGTCTGAGAGATAAACCATTAACACTGCAGACACACACACACACACACACACACACACACACACACACACACACACACACACACACACACACACACACACACACACACACACACACACACACACACACACACACACACACACACACACACACACACACACACACACGCTGAGCTGTCACATGTTATGTTGCTCTGATGGTTCAGAAACCAGGAAATAAAAAAGGTTCCCAACACTTGCAGAAGTCTCATTGGACTCTGGGACGCTGACGTTCTGACATCCAGTTTGACAGAGTAAATAATGAATGTGTTAGAAAGCAGATGCTGGTGTTAACACTCACCCTGTTGCTCTCCTGCTCCGTCCAGCTGTGAAATGGAGTCTGGTAGTCTGACTTCATACTTTCACTTTCAACTTCCTTCTTGTCCTATAAATCCAACATGCAATGTTCTTGGGAGGCTGTTGTTTATATTTGTGACTTTGTTATACTGCTGCTCTTTAACTTCCAGAAACTTCTCTCTCTCTCTACTTCTCTCTCTCTCTCTCTCTCCGCGCGCGCGCGGCGACGCGAGAGGCGCGGGCGCGAGAGCGCTACGCGCGCGCGCAGACGACTCCTCGCGCATTACTCTCCTCTAGAGCTACCTCCTCTCGCGACTCTCTCGCTGTCGCGCGTCTCCTCTGCTCAGTACGCTCACGATCACTCTACGCTCTCTATTCTCTATCTCTCTCTATCTCTCTACTTCGTCTCTCTCTCTCTCTCTCTCTCCTCTCTCTATCTCTCTCTCTCTCGCTCTACTTCTCTCTCTCTCTACTTCTCTCTCTCTCTCTCTCTACTTCTCTCTCTCTCTCTCTCTCTCTCTCTCTCTCTCTCTACTTCTCTCTCTCTCTACTTCTCTCTCTACTTCTCTCTCTCTCTACTTCTCTCTCTCGCGCTCGCTCTACACATGCACTCTCTCTCTTAAAGGGATAGGCTTCCCCAGAGCCGTATAATAGAAGAGTTATGACATCTCCGTTCACTCCAATGGACCACTTTTTTACAGCAATGGCGGATCGTGGAGCCTCTCAATCGTTCCCCGGAAGTTAGCGCCAAGGCTAGCAGAGCGGTAGAGTTGCAGCATAATAGACCGTTCGTGACGGACTTTTAAAGGTAAGAAGAAGTTTAAAGATTTATATTGCGGATATTATCAGTAGTGATGGCGAGATGAAGCCTTATGAAGCTTTGAAGCTTTCCAGCCAATTGGTTCGCAAAAGGGTTCATCTCATGAGGCTTCATCATGGGCTTCATTTGCAACAACCCCCCCTGTTGGTCAAAGTGTGTAAAACAGGCAGATTGGACATCTCAACAGTGTGCTGTATCTCATACCGAGTTCCCAATGAGTAAAGCCTTAGAATAACTCTAAACAACGAACATTACATCATATTTTCATGGTAACAATATTTTTTTTATTCAAGTTTAATGATTGTGATTGAAAAGCCTCTCATTTAGCTGTAGCTTTTATAAACAAACAAAAAAGACACGTATTGACCAGTCGTTGAACCAGGGACCCTGCGGTCATGAGTCAACTGCTTTCCAGCTGAGCCAAAGCACACACACTGAATTAATCTGAAAACACTGCACGCTATTTATTCCTGTATTTATTCATTCATTGATGTTTTTATTCCTACTTTTATTTATGCTTTTATTTATTTATACTTAAAACATGTTCCGACCTCTATATAAGAGAATCTGAGCTCTCTTAATTCCATCGTGTCACCGGGCCCGGGTACAGGAGGGATAATATGGTTCTTATTATATATCCATGGGTAATATGAGCGTTGTGGTTCAACCGATCTGAAGCACTTTCTGCTTCCAGCAAATCGGTTCACTAAAAGGTTCATCTGAGGCTTCATCATGGGCTTATGTGCACACAAGACCAGGGGCGGACTGGCCATTGGGAATACCGGGAGTTTTCCCGGTGGGCCGGTGCTGTGTGTGGGCCGGAGGGCCAAAAAAAAAAAAAAAAATCTTTTTTTTTTGCCTAAATCCTACCGGCCCACATTTGTAAGTGTTCCGGCCACTCCCTTTTTATTCGGAATACATGGAACGGTGTTACGTAATCAGAATACAAAACTCAAGTAACTGTATTCAGCTCGCGTTACATTTGAAAAACGAATAATCTGATTACAGTTACTTTCGTAAACCTGAAGTGAATACATTTTGGATTACTTATTGGAATTATTGGTGGAAAGATTTTCTTCATTTACTTCAACATTTAAAAAAAAATCTTCTCGGGGGAGCTTGCCCCCGGACCCCCCTAGAAGGGGTGAGGTCCACCACCTGCCCACACCCCCTGTTAAATTGTCTCACCCACATTGAGGATGCTTTCTACGCCCATGTTTTATTCCATACGTCAAGTCAGGCAAATTGGGTCAAAATGTTATTGCATCAAAGATCTGTTAACATTAAAATCACTAAATATATGCCGTAACTATTTTGCTCTAGGCAACTCAAGGGCTCAGGTAATGTGATTTCTATATGAATAATTGTCCAAAATAACATAAAATGCATAGTGTTTTTTGATAAATAACATACTTTCGTCGCCGGCCGGCCGATACATGCCGCGCATTAAGTGGGCCTGTCTGTCAATTAATCCCCGGGCCACTTTTTCCCCCCAGTCCGCCCCTGCACAATCTGTAACAATAATCTTTGACAGACTACAAATACTGGATATAATTATATAAATGTGTAAAAGATGTAAAATGTATTTGTAATCCTGTATTAACAGAATTTTGCACCAATACATGTTTTAAAATGACTGTATATAATAATAAAAACAATGTATCAATACAGTATCTTGTTGTTATATCTATACATAAATAAATGTAAATGTCTGCTGCCTTCTATAAAGACAAAAGAAGCAATATATGTTCGAAAACTGGAACAGAAGAAGGGTTTCACTTTATGCTTGTGTGACTTTGCAGAGGGCAGTGAATATGCTTGTGTGACTTTGCAGAGGGCAGTGAATATGCTTGTGTGACTTTGCAGAGGGCAGTGAATATGCTTGTGTGACTTTGCAGAGGGCAGTGAATATGCTTGTGTGACTTTGCAGAGGGCAGTGAATATGCTTGTGTGACTTTGCAGAGGGCAGTGAAAATGCTTGTGTGACTTTGCAGAGGGCAGTGAATATGCTTGTGTGACTTTACAAAGGGCAGTGAAAATGCTTGTGTGACTTTGCAGAGGGCAGTGAAAATGCTTGTGTGACTTTACAAAGGGCAGTGAAAATGCTTGTGATTCATGGAACAATTTTATTGGTTTTTGTTTAAAAACAATATTTTTTCCACAGTTTTCGGGCTTAGGCGATTTATTTTCTTTGACACAACTTCTCCTGCCTTTGAAAAGACCCTTTCACACGGGACTGAGGAAGCAGGTGTGCACAAAAAAGTGACAGCAAGTTTATGCAGGTTTGGATAAACATGTTTTTGTGTCTGCCAGTAGTTCAGAGGGTCCTCCAAGCGTCCGATATTTGGTTCGGCCAGGTACCGCTGGACTTCAACAGTTGCGTCAGCTGTGGCATTCTTGGTCTTCCTGGACATCTTCACAGTCTGATCCAATTTATGCCAGAGTTTGTTTCCTGAAAAGTATACACAGAGAGTGTCAGTGGATGTAGTAATTACTTAAAATTGCTTTAAAATTAATAAAATTACCTGGGGTTTCTTGTTCAGCAGGTTGAGATGTGGATGGACTTTCTTGGGGCATGGCTTCAGGTGTTCGGATCAGTGCACCACATTCAGTCACAAGCCTTTTTGTGGCTTCTGCAGCTTTTATAGGGCTAAAAAATCCGATAAGTTTGAACCTGGGGTCCAGTAGCGTTGCCAATGACATGATGCTCATAGATTGGAGTGTGTGGAGCCTCTCTCTTAGCTGCCTTAAGAGGTGTTCTCCCATATCTTTGGCCACTGCTACTGCAGGTTTTGCCATCTCCTCTTGAAGCATTTGCTCCAGCATTTTGAGGAGGGGCACAACCTTTGAACCAGATACATTTTTCTCCTGAGAAAGCTCAATGGTGGCATCATTGAATCCAGACAGGAGAGAGAGGCACCCACTTATGGTGGTGAACTCAGCAGAGGTCAGTGTGGTGATTTCTGTGTTCAAACTGGCTAATGCCGCACCAACTGGTTCTCTGAGGTCCACCAGCCGTTGCAGCATGTGATATGTGCTGTTCCAGCGGGTCGCCACCTCTTGCAGGAGCTTCGGTGTGGGCCTTCCCAATTGCCTTTGCACCGATACAAGCTTCTCCTTTAACACAAAATAAAGATGTATTTAATTGTCAAAGTAGCAGTAAAATAAACATAGCATTATTATTATTATTATTATTCATTATTAACCAATGTAAGAAAGGTCAAAGCACATACCTTAGCAAGGGTGCTGCTCCTGAAATATCCCACCAGTTTTCTTGCCTTGGCTCGAATGTCACACAGCACAGGGGTCATGTCAAGAGATTTTTTGACAATCAAATTCAGTGTATGTGCAATGCATATTGCATGACGTAGCTTTAATTGTTTGCCACAGGCAATCATGTTGGCTGCACCATCCGTCACAAGGCAAGTGACCTTGTCAGTGATTCCCCATTCCTCCATGAGGGACGCTTTCACTCTGGCCAGGTTTTCAGCAGTGTGTGTCTGGGGAAATTGTTGCACTCCTAACAACACAGAATTGAGACGTGTGTTATCGTCAACAAAGCTGTGTTAAGAATGAGTATATTGTAACTTTCTTTTATTTGCATGATAAAGTGAAGTTAACATGGTTAAATTATAAAATATATATTATTCCAAAATATTAAATGACAAACCTTTAGCAGGTCCACCTCCATGTCCCTCCTTGTTCTCATGTATGGCACGATAATGCCTTAGCATGGATGACGTATTATTATTGTATCCCAGTTCCCTGGAGCACAATAAACACTTCACCTTTGAATGAAATAGAAAAAGTAAAACAATGAACCATACAAAATCTAACATAATACATCTGTTGTAATATACTATGTATGCAACCTACCTTATTGGGAGAAATCAGATCAAAGTGTTCCCACACAGGGGAAGTCCTTCTCTTCTTTGCTGGCTCCATTCTAACGAGTTGCAAAAATATCGTACAACCAAAACAGGCAAACGACAGTGTTCTCCTCTCACAAGGTTCACACATCTTGATTCGAATCCCATGGGTTTTTATCTGTCAGAAGCACGCGCCGAGATCTGAAGCGCTTCCTGAAGCAGTCACGTGGTATCGACAGGCAGCGAGGCTTCGTTTGTCATCGATGACGTCACTGGCCCCAAACGATACAAGCCTCGATACAGGCTTCACAAAAAGCTTCAGGGATTATTCGACACACGCTCCGAAGCCTCGGCGCAATACGGAACATCACTAATTATCAGTACATCTGATTCAATTGAACATGTGTATTAAAGGATGTCAGTGGATTATCCCTAAATCAGTAGATTTAGGGAACGTTTACAGATAACAGATCAAGCTAGGATACCGAAGCAAGTTAGCAACACACGTTGAACAGCCTTTTAATTGTAAATTCCGTTCTCTTAATGTCTATTTGGTCCAACGTTATTGAATTAGAGAAGAGGGGCTTCTAAACGGGATTGTATGCGGGGGTGGAGGGAGTTAAATATTAGATACATATAACTTTGGTGCGTGTAAGAGTGAGTGTTTTTAGCAGAGCCATATTGTGACTGCGGTCAACTCAGCCGTCTCTCGCATTTGCTTGGTCAAATGAGCAGCGCTTCATTTTTGAGTGCGCGATTATTAGCGTCTTTACGGTAATCGCTGAGAAGTGGCGCTGACGGTAGTACAAGTGCTTATGCTATATTTGATCAATCAATCAATGATATTTGATGAGGGATTAAATTATTTTTAGCCATAAGTTCTTAATAAAATTGGTACTGTTGGACTCAGTACATGTTAGACTACTACCACAAATACAATCAAGTACTTTTACTGTATACTTTTGGAGTAATACTCTGTCAAACTCCCCTCCAGAGTACAATAATGCATGTTTTCTGCCCTCTTTGATGAGAGATACAATCATTTTTTGCAATGAGTTCTTAATAAAATCGGTTATGCTGAATTCTGTACTACTTGGACTACTACCACGAGTACAATCAAGCACTTTTACTGTGTACTTTTTAAGTAATACTTGTTTAAACTCCTGTCCTGAGTACACAAAAGAATGTATTCTGCTATCTTTGATGAGAGATAAAATAATTTTTTGCTATAAGTTCTTAGTGAAATTGGTACTGTTGGATTCAGTACTACTTGGACTACTACCAAAAGTACAATCAAGTACTTTTACTGTGTACTTTTTGAGTAATCCCCTGTCAAACTCCTCTCCAGAGTACAATAATGCATGTTTTCTGCCATCTTTGATGAGAGATAAAATGATTTTGTGCGATAAGTTCTTAATGGAATTGGTACAGTTGGATTCAGTACTACTTGGACTACTACCAAAAGTACAATCAAGTACTTTTACTGTGTACTTTTTGAGTAATCCTTTGTCAAACTCCACCCCTGAGTACAATAATGCATGTTTTCTGCCATCTTTGATGAGAGATAAAATGATTTTGTGCAATAAGTTCTTAATGAAATTGGTACTGTTGGATTCAGTACTACTTGGACTACTACTAAAAGTACAATCAAGTACTTTTACTGTGTACTTTTTGAGTAATCCTTTGTCAAACTCCACCCCTGAGTACAATAATGCATGTTTCTGCCATCTTTGATGAGAGATAAAATGATTTTGTGCAATAAGTTCTTAATAAAATTGGTACAGTTGGATTCAGTACTACTTGGACTACTACTAAAAGTACAATCAAGTACTTTTACTGTGTACTTTTTGAGTCTTGTAATGCGCTGTTGAGGAACCTGCGACCCAAGTTGTGTATATGATCAATACACCTTAGAAAATCTTGACATCTTGAAAGGGATGTGCAAAAGAGCCATTATACAGTTTTTAATTAACTATTAGTAGAGAATAACGAGTAATGAATATACTTTATAGAGATCTGCAGATAAATGTTTAGTCTTCTCGAGCACCAACTATCAAATATCTCTCCTGATTGTTGGCACTTGACAATCACCTTCCCTGAATTTTACTCAGGTGTAACTAAAGTCTGCTTTAAGGGTTGTTTATATTTCACATCATTAATCAGAATCTGCAAAGTCACTAAACTAAATGTAGTGGAGTAAAAATACCAGGTTAACCTCTGAATTGTAGTGGAGTAGAATTACAAAGTAAGCTGTCGTGTGGGTATATATTAATGCTGCACATTATGGATACAAGCGATTTTCACCCATTTAGTAATTACATGTTTTAAATGTGTACACACCAATGTGTTTCCTATCGCCTAAACCTCCAGGGCTGTACACAGTTTAATACTGGCAACTTCTAATTTTTGGAAAAACGTGCCATAGAGAACATGTTGCGAAACACAATAGCCAGCATGTGTAGTTCTGGGGGGCGTTCGAGTCCAGTTTTGAATAGTCTGCCGTGGTTTCGTTCCATTTCAAAGAGCTTGACGCTCGGCGTAACCTTGGCGCACTGCCACTCAAACATCACGGGGTTTGTCAACGGGACTGTAGTCCCAAACGATAGCTGGGGATTATGGGTAGTGTAGTATCTTTGGCCATCCTAAATCTCGAAATGTCCCGTCTGTTTCTGGTGACTTTATTTACGGCTAAAAAGCCCAAGATTATAGAATTAAACGAATAAATAAAAACAAGGATAATTGTGTGTTATTGTTGAGTAAATAACAGTGTGTTATTTAGAAAAGAATAACAAATTAGAAGGAAAAGATACAAAAAATACAGATTTCAGTATTTTGAGGCTCTAAGCCCCATTTCTTTTCCTCACAGACGACAAAAAAAGTCCGACATTATACGATTTAAAATAAAAACAAATAAATAAAAAGATAAAACACTGGCATGCAATTTACGTTAGAATAAATAGAATGGTTTTGAATAATAGATGATAGTAAAATCGACGTCACTTTACAGCCCCGCCCACTTTTGGGGAAACCAACGCTGTCATTTGAACGGCGATCAAGCCTGAAGAGCTCTTCTGTTACTGTCCTTTCTTCTTAGAGGAAGCACAGAAACACGTAACTCTGGATTTGTTTTAATGTTTGAGGTGCAATAAATGACACAGCAGCTTTTTGTCATGTTGAAACTATTATTTTCTGCCTCGCTCATGAGAGTAACAGCTGGCGAAATTACAGCCTCGCCTACTGATTTTAATGTAACCATATATCGAGCCCGATTGTCGATTTCAAAGGTGTGCTCTAAAATGATATTTATAAATGACTATTATCATTATTATAAGCAAGACAATAAATGGCAAAGATATGTAGAAAATAAACGTATTTAAGATACGTTCATAACGAACGTAACGTGGGAGAAAATACGTTTCTAGAAGATATGTAGAAAATAAACGTATTTTAAATAGGTTCATAACGAACGTAACGTGGGAGTAAATAAGTTGCTAGCTAAACGTAATTGAGAATGCAGTTTAGTTCTGTGGGAACGTAATTTTTAGGAGACATGGTTGCAAAAATTATACATGTGTTATACATCCAGAAATATCGAAATATCGTTTCCCACAGTGTGACATGTATACATAAAACAAAAAGGGCCTAGATAAACGTGGTATAAATTAAACAAAACAAAAAGGGCCTAGATAACCGGGGTATACCGTTTAAAATGTTAATATATTTAAAGTGTTCAAAGTGCAGTTTCAGTGCAAGTCAGTTGAAACGATCTTAAGTTGGCGTGACGTTGAAGTCGTGCGACCCTGCTGCTGTACTGGCTTGTAGTTCGTTTATAGCATAACGTTAGCATTTCGCTTTTGGCGACTAGATTTATGATTCAAAAATTATAAAAGTAGAGTAGACATGTGGAGAGTATCCGGCTGAACAAAACGTACAAAATTCATTCACTCATTCAGAACAATGAAGCCTTTGAAGTCTAGCCACCTCGTTAGCTCAACTATAAACACCTGTGCAAAATGCCGTTGCCATGGAAACGCATCCCTCGCCATAAAACATGATGTCACTATAAGTCCAATGGAGGGTTAGATAGCCATATAGCAGGTACTGGGTGATTGAGGTCGGATTGCTAGCCATCAGGTCAAGGAGATCAGGGATGCGCTTCTCAGCGGCCGCCATGTCGGCGAGAAAGCTCCGCCTGGCTCGGCAGACGATCCAGCTTGTTCCTCTTCACCTTAAACTGGTAGACAGTAACAGACTTTTTCAAGTCGTTCATGTTGGCTTTCACCTCTCTGATGAGTTGGGTCATATCAGACTGGGTGAGCCTGCACCCCCGGAGCTTTGACTCAGACAAGTACCTCAGGAAATGGTTCACATTCTTCAGGAACAACAGCGATGTTGTGACTGCCCGGCCGGACTTTGAAATATACTCGCACCAGCCAGAGACCCTCTTCGTGTCTTTTAGGAACAGCCAGTCTGACAGCAAAGCTGTGTACTCAAACTCAAGCACTCTCACTCTGACTAAACACATAAGGACATCCGGGTAAGACCTTAGTGCCCCTTAGTGCCCCTGGTAATCCGTGTCGTTAAATGAGCTCAGTAATGTACTGCACAACATCACATGGGTAAATGAGCTCCGTATTGCCCTGCAATATCACATTTGGTGTATTTCCAAAAAGCTATGAAAATACACCTATCTCCATCATGTCCTGTAAAATATCATTCTTTGTTTATTTCCATCATTCAGGCAAATACACATATCTTTGTCCGCTCCAGGAACTTCAAAGTGCAGACTCCTGAGCTCCGTCATGTCCTGCAAAATATAATTCTTCCGACCGCCAAGCACCGGCACGTGGACCCGGGGAGGAGGCCCTCCGATGGCGGGTCAAATTTGCTGATAGCACAGCTGACGGCTGGACACTAGCCGTAGAGGAACACCAGGGCATGACCAGGCAGTTCCCTCTTTGCAGACAAGCATATGTGGTTGTTACGCAGGATCAAACAGGTAGCCTGTGATGAAGTAGGGTCGACCCTATATCATGTGAAGCCACCGAGCCGTGGTCCCCAAGGGAACTGGTGCCCGGAGCAAGGCCAATTGCTGAATGCCACAGCCGACTAAGGCCGCTATGCAACAGAGGATTAGAGAAACTGATGTTTGCCTGGCACTCCGCAGCGAAGTGGGGAGGTGGAACTTCCACCCCGCTGTGGAACCCGTGGTGGGACCCCTGAGTCAGACGGTTCGTCTTGGAAACGCTTCATATCAGTCGGCCCGGGAGGTAAAAGACATGAAGGGTTACCCCCACGCAGCACACCCTCCCGGCCATCAGAGTCGAACCCGCAGTTCGGAGGAACCGACAGCCAGAGCACCGGCACGTGGACCGGGGGAGAAGAACCTCCGATGGCGGGTCGCGTTTGCCATTCGATCAGTGAGGTCAGAGGAGAAGAACCCGCAGTTCGGAGGAACCGACCGCCAGAGCACTGGCACGATGTCGGGCCGGCGGAGGCCCTCCGATGGCGGGTTGCATTTGCCATTCGATCAGTGAGGTGAGAGGAGAAGAACGCAGCAAAAATGGACAAAATCCGTTCAATCCGTTCAATCAAATCCGACAAAATCGAGTTGGGGGGGGGGGGGGGGGGGGACAGCTGGACAAAAAGGCCGTCGGGGGGCACCCAAGACTGGGCAGTGCCCCTGGTAGAAGGAACCGGGTGAACCGGGCCAAAACAGAAATAAAAATAAAAATAAAAAGAACCAGACAAAAAGGGGTGAAAACGTTAAAAGGTATCCGAAAATAGTGCCTCATAAGGCGGGTAGAGTCCCCTGTCAACTCCCCTTACATTCCTCCACAGGCAAAATAGTCAGATTCAAGATTTTGGAGAACCAGAGAAAATGGGTGAAAATGGAAAAAAGTATCCGAAAATAGTGTCTCATTAAGGCGGGTAGAGTCCCCTGACAACTCCCCTTGCATTCCTCCAGAGACCAGTTCAAAAACGTAAAGTTTGGTAAGAACTGTTGTGGAAATATTTTCCAAGGCCCATAACTTTGACCCAGTGTATCAGTTCAAACTGTCCTGACTGAGCACAGGCACCTGTAACCTTGGCTGCTGTGCTCTCAGTGTTTTGTCTCCCTGTTCCTGCCTGTTGGCGTCAGCTGATAGAGGTGTTATCATTCTATCTTGTTATGCAGCATGTTGATGATGCTCTCTGAACTAGCTAAATACATGGGTCTGGGGTAGAGTTCTTCAGAATTGACGTGGCAACTCTACCGTGAAGTCAGAACCTCTGACTCTTGGACTTGTGATGTGAATCCTCCGGCCGTTAACTCCAAATAAACCATCATGTGTTTGACATCAAAGCTACTGCTCCTACAGTGTCTCCTTCCTGAGTCGGTGACTCCCACTGTATAGCTACACAGAAGTTTCCTCTACAAGAACCATACTGGGGGGTCTCCATGCAACAATTGTATCCGAGCCAAAGCACTCATGTAGCGGACACATTCCTCCATGATGTGAAACAGCCGTTTTTTTCTGAGTCCTCTCAAAAACCGGGTTTCCGATTTCGTGCGGAAGGTAGCTTGAAAAACATGAATGAATTTTTTTGACGGAAGAGGGGAGGTCTCGATTCCCCTCTCCGTTGTAAAATGCAACGGGAGAATGGAAAAGTGTCCGGGGCTTCCGCCCGATGCGCCGAAGACTTGAGCTTTTTGGAGCCCCTCCTCCGTTGGCACTTTTTTAAAACTTCATTTTTGATTATTTTAAGATATAATTGACCGTTTTCTTTACTTTTTTCTTCTTTCCACTCGTGGGGGCGCATGGCAGGCCGCCTATGAGCTCCCAAATTCGGCCTAGAACCTCCGGGAATGGTGGGCTAAGCTCCATAAACTGACAAAGTCACCCAGAAATGTCACTTTAATAGCCCAAAAATATATAATACAAATACATTTAAATAGTAAAAGGTACAATTGTGCTCCTAATTACCCGGAATTTGATTTATATAGCCCCATGATAGTGAATAAAAATCATTTTCATGGAAAAAAGTGTTAAAACGCCTGATTAATATGTTTGTAATGCTGGCAGCAGGTTCACTGCTGTTAGCAGGGTCTCACACTAACAGGCACCTAGGCAGAGATCCAGGGTGATGCACATGGCTTTTATACCCAGCAATAAGTGTTTGAAAGGCGGGGAACAGTGCTGTGAATAGAGGGAGAGAGCAGCCAGAGAGAAGCGGGCTGTGAGAGCCACAGAGCACACCCACAGATCTCCTTGCAGCGCATGGCTCTTGCACCCAGACTGCACCCAGAGAACAGGCTGCTTCACAGCACTTTACAAGCCAGGAAAAGTGATTGAATCCTGGGTATACATGTTTTAAATAGTCTGATACCTCCAGGGCGCATCACCACATTTTACAAGCCAGGGAAGGTGCCTGAATCCACTGAGGTAACTTAGACTAAAGTGAACTATCTAAACACTCGGAGTCCTTTACCTCACTGAGCTGTAGTTATCAGCCTCTCAGTCTGACTGGAGAGGACTCTCCCTCCACATTATTGTAGAAACATCTTCTTCTTTATCCGTTAGAGCAGCTAGCACCAGATTCTAATAACAACAGCGCCGGTACCGGTGCACCCTCCCTCTCTCACTCTCACTTTGGCTGTGAGCTGCGGGTGCCAGATAAGCCAACATCCCCTATTTTCATCACCTACAGCGCCCATCGTACAGGTCAAATGAAACGTGTAACCGGGGTGAAAAGGGTGTTACATTTACTTAATTATGAATGTTGTTACATCAAGTTCGAAAATTAGGATGAGCGCCAACGGTCAAAAATGTGTTTTCCCTCCCAGAATTGCCAGCGCCTCCCCAGATCTGGCGCCCTAGGCGAACATCTATTACGCCAGTGCTACGGGCCAGCCCCGAGTTAATATGCAACTCGCAAATATCTTTCTCTCTCTCTCTCTCTCTCCTCTCTCCTCTCTTCTCTCTTTTCTCTTTCTCTCAATGTTGGTAAGCAAATGCGCCTTTTTTCAAATGACCAGGTGCTCTTTTTTTGGCGGAGGTGTGCATGCGCACTTGCGCACCAGTTATGTGCAGCCCTGAGTATAGTATCATCACTGAGTGATCCGATCTCTCGACAGGGGAAGCAAACACAGACATCACAACACGTACTGTAATGGCATCCAAGGGTTTCCTCTTGCCACTATAGAGCGGGGTTGACGACACGCAATCCAAAACAATAAGCAGCCGAAGGTTTTCAGTCAAAAAAAAAGTCATTTATTAACAAAAAAGTATTGACTTAAATAGTCTCAAAATAACAAATCTTTAAACAGTATTTCGGCGATATGCTTTCCTATATAAACTAAACTATACTTTGTTTGCAGTCCAATTTGCAACACCAATCTCTGTCTGCAATTTGCGGTCGAAAAACTGTTCCGCTCCCCGTCTCATCAGGTCTCCGAGCTCGCCGGCTGTCCTCAATTACCTCACTTAAATACACACCGGAAGGTACAAGGAAACAGATCATATTTACGATATAAAATGAACAATCATTTCATCAAAACATATTCACCATGGCAATATAAATCATTTTCCATCATTAAATCATTTATCAAATTATGAATTGAAATAATAACGTTGTGGCTCTCACACACCGGCCCCTAATTGTTGACGCAGTAGCAAAACAATTAATACATTATAATAGAGCCAAAAAACAAGCAGTTACTCAAAATGTAACTGTCATCAATATACAATCATTGTCATAGTTCAATGTTTGGTGTGTTTGCATGAGTTCAAGAGGAAAAGGGGGGGGGGGGGCGTGTGTGTGTGTGTGTGTGTGATACTGGGTGTCAGAGGTTACTAGCACATGACACCTTGTGTTCAATCAACTGCTTCCAGGAGTAGACATAGCTTGTCAATTGGTCGCTGTAAGGTGCTACCCTTGGTTTTCACCAAGACACTTCGGACAAGCCCTTTCGACCCTGACAGTGTCTTTATCACCCGGCCCAGTTGCCAGGAATCTCTTGGTGCCGTGTTATCCACGATGACGACGAGATCATTGGGGCGAAGGTTCCGTTTGGGGTTGTGCCATTTGACTCGCTGTTGCATGGTTGGGAGATATTCTCTTATCCATCTCCTCCAGAAGAGATCTGCGAGGTATTGTGCCTGTCTCCATCTCCTCCGTGAGTACAAGTCCTCCTTGTGAAAGAGTCCAGGTGGCATAATCGGTTTTGTCTTTAGCAGAAGGAGGTGATTTGGCGTGAGGGGTTCGAGATCGTTTGGGTCACTTGAAACTGTAGTCAATGGTCTGTCATTCATGATGCTCTCAACTTCGCACAAAGCTGTCTGTAGAGTCTCATCATCCAATCTCTGTTCTTTTAGAACGGAACACAGAATCTTTTTTACAGGTCTGATGAGCCTCTCCCAAACTCCACCATGGTGGGCTCCATATGGCGGATTAAAAGTCCATTTGACTCCGTCCCCGAGTAATGCATTTTGAATCTTGTGTTGATTCAGGTCTTTAAGAGCAGCTCTTAGCTCTTTCTGTGCTCCCACAAAGTTTGTGCCGTTGTCGGTCCTGATGCTTGTCACCTGCCCTCTGCGACATATGAATCTGCGCAAAGCATTGATGCGGGAGTCAGTGTCCAATGAGCTCGAAACTTCCAGATGTATGGCACGACTCACAAGGCAGGTGAAGATCACTCCTCAACGTTTTACATTTGCTCTGCCTCGTTTAACCTCCAGGGGTCCAAAGAAGTCGATACCAACATGAGTAAAGGGTGGTAGATCTGGAGACACCCGATCCTCTGGGAGGTCAGCCATTTTCTGCTCTCCAACTGTGGCTAGCATTCTTCGGCAGAAAACACAGGCTCTGATTATCTTTCTGGCTGCAGAGTTAGCAGGAGGCAACCAGAATCTTTGATTCAGTCTTGAGAGCATGTGGCTTCTCCCCGAGTGTCCAATCTGCTGATGGATGTGGCCCAGGATCAGTTTGGATACAGTCGAGTCTCTGGGCAGGATAATGGGGTTCTTCAGATCCATTGGCATTGCTTATTCGTCCTCCCACTCTTAGCATGCCTTCAACTAAGATTGGGTCCAGCTTCCTGATAGAGCTGCTTGCTCTTACTTGCCTTCCCTTCTCCAAAGGTGCAAGTTCCTGAGAGAAGTGACGTCTTTGCTCGGAGTGAATTATTGACCTTTCAGCTTCTCTAATGTCCTCCACAGACAGATGTTGTGATCCAAATGTCAACTTTAGCTTGTTCATTTAGTCCTTTAAGGATTTCAAAAGAGTCCCATCTGGGGCAAGGTCAGCTTTTGCAGATTTCCTTCTTTGATTTAGCAGAAGAAGAATTCCCCTTAATTTAAGTATCCAAGCAACCCCTCTCTGCAGTCTGCTCCATGATGAGTAATACTCAACAGTTTGCTGGTGGCGTTGGTTTCGTGGACACGCAAACTGTTAACTGCTACGTCCTTTCTAACCTCTGGGTCCTCTGATGGAATAAGGCCCAGGTTCTTAGGTGTTTTTGGCAATATTCCTTTTCCAGATACTTAGGTCCTGTTATCCACCTTGATGTCTTTAGAAAGTCTTCTACATGCAGCCCACAGGATGCGTCGTCGGCAGGGTTGTCTATGGAGCTCACATGCCTCCACTGCTTCTCCTGAGACAGGTCCTTGATCACTGAAACTCTGTTTGCCACAAATGTGTGATATCGTTTAGTCTGGTTGCTGATGTATCCGAGGACAGAGGTGCTATCTGTCCAGAAGGTTGAGTCGTTGGTCCACTTTAAGCTCCCTTTTCAACATCCTGTCCACCTTTACTGCAAGTGTTGCTGCAGTAAGCTCCAATCTGGGAATAGTGATCTGTTTGAGTGGAGTCACTCTGGATTTTCCCAAAATAAATGAAACATGGACCCTTCCCATACTGTTTGTAAAGCGAAGATAGCTGGTGGTGCCGTAACCTTTTTCGCTCGCGTCACAGAAGTGATGAAGCTCTGCAGTCCTGATTGGTCCAAAGTTCTCAGGTTTCATACACCTGTGCACTTGAAATCTGCTAAGCTGTTCCAACTCTGTGATCCATTTCTGCCATTGTTTTGAGTATTCTTCTGGGATGGTTTCATCCCATCCACTTTATCCTATAGCTCTTGGAGGATCTGCCTGGCTTTAAGGATAAATGGAGAGAGGAATCCTAATGGGTCATAGATGGAACTGACTGTAGAGAGGATCTCTCTCCTGGTAAGAGCTCTGTTTTTGATATTGACTTTGAATATGAAGGAGTCTTTCTCTGTATCCCATTTTATTCCAAGTGCTCTTTCAATTGGCAGGTTTTCCCTGTCAAAGTCCAGATCCTTGAATAGCTTTGCTCTGTGATGCTCAGGTATACTTGCAAGCACTTCACTGTTGTTACAGACCCATTTGGTCAATGAGAAACCTCCTTTGGCGCATGCGTCTCTGATAAGCTTAATAGCTTGTCCAACTGTGGCCACTGATTTGAGGCAATCATCAACGTACAAGTTGGAATTGATTGTTTCAGTTACCTCTTTGTCGTACTTGAAGCTGTTGTCTTCTGCCACTTGTCTGAGAGCATAGTTAGCAATGCTAGGTGAGGACACAGCGCCAAAGAGGTGGACCTTCATTCTATATGCCTCCAATGAATTTTCAGTGTCTCCATCCGGCCACCACAGAAACCTAAGGAAGTCTTTGTGCTCTCTCTGGACTTGCACTTGATAGAACATTGCCTCAATGTCCCCCATGAAAGCAATTTGTTCTTGGCGGAATCTAAGCAGAACTCCAATGAGAGTGTTCGCCAGGTCTGGACCTTGGAGAAGTTCCTTGTTAAAAGATGTGCCTTTGCATGATGCAGTGCAGTCAAACACAACTCTAAGTTTGCGCTTTTGTTGATGGTAAACACTGTGGTGAGGTATGTACCATATCTGTCCATCATTCCTGTTAAGCTGTTCTGGTGGCACTCTCTCTGCATAACCCCTTTTTAACACATCCTCCATGAATGTTTTGTATTCCATGGCATATTCTGCATCCCTCTTAAACCTCTTTAGGAGATTTAGAGTACGTTGTTTTACCATTTCGTAGTATGTCCTTTTTTCGAAAAGGTGAAAGTGTCCTTCCATGAGTTCTACTGAGCTTGATGCCATCTCCATGAACCTTTTGTCTTCACCTGACATTTCCTTCTTCTCTTCATAATCTTTTTCCGAGAAGTCCTGATTGTATTGTGTGATGAGGAGATCATTCAGGTTGGCTACTGATATTCTGTTGACCATTGTGACCACAGGTCCGGATTCCACAGCAGTACAAGCGTTGAGTGGTCCATTCACCACCCATCCAAACACTGTCCTGACTGCATATGGTCCATTTCCTTGACTTCTTATTATGTCCCAAGGTTCCATTGCCTTGGGAACATCAACTCCTATTAGAAGCTCTATGTCAGCATCAATTTCTTTCAGCTGTATGTCACTTAGATAAGGCCATCTTTCCAGATCCTTTTGGGTAGGTACATTTTCTTTTGAGACAGAAATTACATTACATGTCATTTTTATTAAAATCTTACTCTGCGTGTACACCTGAGGTAGGTCAATGTAAGTACTGCCATATAAATGTCCTATCTCCAATCCTTTGAGTTCGTAACTCTTTACAAGTCGTTCCTGACCCATTGTTCATAGAACGACTGTCGTTTTTCGTGCTTTGGGATTCAGCTGTCTCATTAGACTCTCTGTGCAGAATGACGCTGAACTGCCAGGATCAAGAAAATAATAGGTTGAGATAAACTTATCTCCTTTGTGAACCTTGACTCGAACAGGCACTATGGCTAGGGCACAATCCCTACCGGCCCCAGTAGCTTTACCAGCCGAGACAAGAGCACTGTTGACCCAAGTTCCTTTTGTTTCAGTAGGGGGAGGCTTTTTTAGAAGTGGACTGTCAATGTGAAGTATTGTTGGGTGACACTTTTGACATGTCAGCCTTTTCCTACAGTTCCTGCTCATATGACCCCTCATCAAACGTCCAAAACAATAACCATTTATCTTCAAAAAGTCAATCTGTTCCTTGTGTGGATGATGTTTGAACTGATGGCAATCAGTCAGCACGTGCTTGCCTTTACAAAAGTAGCAAAAAGAGGCCGGACTGCCCCCTTGTGGCTGTTTGAAGGTGCCACGCTGCTCTGTGTTTGAAGGTGCCACGCTGCTCTGTGTTGGACGGTGCAGCGCTGCTCTCCTGATCACATGCAGCTGCGATGATGGTGGCGAAGCTGCTGCCTCTACCTCTAGGTGTTCTGTGGCTCATGGGTTGGCTCCTAGTGGCCATCCTTGGGCTAGAGATGTGGCGATCCTGTATATCCCCAAATAATGGGTCCAGGAGTATTTTAGCTTGTTTTTCCATAAGCTCCACAAGGTCACGAAATCTAGCTCTCTACTTTGTTCTCTGTAATATATCATAAGCCACTGTCCGCCATTTTTCTCGCAGTTTGTAAGGGAGTTTAGATATTATTGATCTTAGATTGGAAGGAATATCTAGTTCATCCATGTACTTTAAATCTTGCATAGCATTGCAGCATCCTCTTAAATACATTGCATATGCCTGAAGCGCTTTGCCATCATCCGGTCTAATTGATGTCCAGTTCATTGCATTTTTCAAATAAGCGCTGGTTACTTTGATCTCGTCCCCAAAGTGCTCCTTTAATAGCTGTTTGGCTTCTGTGTAACCTCTTTGGGTATCCATATGCAGGCAGCTGCGAACGAGATCTTTGGGCTGGCTGGAAGTGTACTGGTCGAGAAAGTAGAGCCTGTCATGACTGCTAGCTGTGTTATCCTCGATAAGGTGTTCGAAAGCATAAAGGACTGATATTCAAGTGGATCACCATCAAACACTTTTATCTCCATTGTTGGTAACAAGGTAAGTGTCTGCTGCATAATGATGAGGTCAGCAATATCTCTCTGTCTCTGTATAACAGTGTCCAGGTTATCATGGGTTTCATTGCGTTGGGTGGAGCTATGCATTGTGGGCATTTTGAAAGGTCTAAACTGTGTTGTGGGTTGCTGAGGGCGGCGAAGATTAATGACAGTCCTCTGAAGTGGTGTTTCAGGCACTGCACCCAATGGCATGAACTCCATGGCTGAGATTTCAGGATCCAAAGTGCCTGTGCTTTTTTCTTTGCTTTCCTCCAGATAAGCATTCATTCCATCTTGAATTTGATCCTCCATTGTTTCCTCCACGTCAATGCTTTGCAGAACCTTTATTTTAGCAGCAGATGCTGCAATTTCTGTGTCCAGTTCCATTTGTTCCAGTTTTTGTTCCAGTTCAGCTGTTAGTGTTGCTTGTTGTAATAGCAGTGCATGTTTGTCCTTGAACCCAGCTGCTCTGGCTAGCAGGGCAGCCTTTCAGCAGACACACTTCTACATGCTGAGGAGACTGAAGAGGTTTTTTAGCTCCTTGACTTGTGTGAAACATTAGAGATGCTGTCATGGGGATGAATCTTTGATTGTGCAATTTTTTCTCTTTTCCACACATCCACACATCCACACCTTTCATACAATATTCCAAATGTGTCATTTTTGGCTCAAACCAGTCCACATGATCCTCCTCTCTCTCTTCCTCTGATAAAAGCTGATGTACGGATCCATGAACACTGCACAAGTCATTTATATTTAGTTTGAACATTTCCAAAGCTTCATTCACATGTTCCACAAGCAAGGCCTTTATTTCGTTCATTTTCCTTGTGCATGCTCCTAATTTCCCACTGCGGGAGGCTTTGAGTGATTTTAACAATGTTTCTGCGTCAGCAGAAGTCCTGGGATCGTCCGACATTATTTATTTGTTTGTTTTTAGGCCGTGCGTAAAAGACGTTGCGCTCCTTTAATGAGTCTCACAGAGCACGCCTAGCTTTCTTTGTTACACAAACAAATTCAATCACATTCTTTTCACAGACGATCCACAGATATTTACAATCTTCCTCCAATGTGTGCATCGCCGTTATGATTTCCTTTTAGACTTTAACACGTCCGACATTCCAATCAATGCGTACACGGATTTATTCCCTTTATTTACTCACGACCGGCCGAGTCTGTCCGCTCCGGTGTGTCCCTCTGGGGATCCAAACGGTGTGTGTCTCTTCCTTACGGAGTTTTTCGACTTGATGTAATGGCATCCAAGGGTTTCCTCTTGCCACTATAGAGCGGGGTTGACGACACGCAATCCAAAACAATAAGCAGCCGAAGGTTTTCAGTGAAAAAAAATGTAATTTATTAACAAAAAAGTATTGACTTAAATAGTCTCAAAATAACAAATCTTTAAACAGTATTTCGGCGATATGCTTTCCTATATAAACTAAACTATACTTTGTTTGCAGTCCAATTTGCAACACCAATCTCTGTCTGCAATTTGCGGTCGAAAAACTGTTCCGCTCCCCGTCTCATCAGGTCTCCGAGCTCGCCGGCTGTCCTCAATTACCTCACTTAAATACACACCGGAAGGTACAAGGAAACAGATCATATTTACGATATAAAATTAACAATCATTTCATCAAAAGATATTCACCATGGCAATATAAATCATTTTCCATCATTAAATCATCATCAAATTATGAATCGAAATAATAACTTTGTGGCTCTAACACGTACCTTTACGGAGCTTTTACGGGAGATCGTCTCACCGTAGCTGTCAATCTGATCAAAAGACGTTTTCAATGGCATTAAAACGAGAAAAAACGCGGCTGAATCGGTTGATCCATAGGTTGATAATGTATCTGTGGCTTTGAAGCAATTGTTTATAATCCATAATTCCATTTTTATGTAAAAATCAGAGCGCAAAAGTTAGCTGCTAATGGTAGCCACCAGAGTGTATGCAGCTTCCGGTTTTGGCTACACGTCACTCTCACTCCTTATTTGTTCATGTGTTGGTGTGTGTAGAACTTCCCCTGGATTCCATTTGCTCTAGCGGTTATAAAGACATTTCATTCGTCAAAATCGACCAAGATATGGAAAATCCACCCAAATGACCCCAGAAGTGTTTTTTTGTGCTAAATCTCTCTAAAAAGGTCAAATGTCACTTGTTTTGCATCAATCTTGATACAGGGTACTTATTATATGTTGTACTTTGGATTCCTAAAGCTTTTAGTCTATACTAACCCATCATCCAAGGTTATTTTTCACTATAAGTAAAAAAAAATGTTGGACGGACACTATAATTTACAGTTTTTTACTGTGTTCAATCTGAATTTACTCTAAAATAAAAAACATCTATATTGATTCTGACTTTGCTACATCCAACTCACAGGTTTATCATTACTTTGAGAACAAAGATTATTAATGTAACCCTTTTAGAAGGGAAGATCATTTGTTCTGGGAATGTCATTTTCGAGCCTGAGACCTGAAAAACAGGCTCAGTGCTTAAGTAGGTGAATTAACTCACACACGTCATGTTACAATTATTTTACTGCTTGCTACAAAAGGAAAACTTGCGCGGCTCCTATGTCAGGGGTACTTGAGTGAGTGACATGCAGGCTGTTGGAGATGCGAGTGGTCTGAAACCCACCTCGGCTCCGCGTGTCCTTTTGATGAGCTGGTTTCAATCATAAAAGGAAGGAATTTAAAAGCACCAGGATACAATTTTAAACAATAATCTGTTTTAATGGTAAAAGACACAATACAATTCACAGAGTACTCTGGGCTCAATTCCACTACCGTGCTACACCGAGACGGTCAGTCAGAAGGGGCGCAGAGCATAAGAATGTTACAGCTTAAATACAAATTCTGTGGGAGGAGTTGTGTGAGATGCTCCTCCTTAGCTATTTGTTATTGGCGAGTTCACTTCTGGGCGAGCCCAAGACAGTGAGCTGGTAGTTCTCCACCTTGGTTGGGAAAACCCACTTGTGGGCTTTGCGGCCCTGGTGCTTGCTCTGCTGGTGCCACAGGATGAACAATCAGCTGTTTGGCACTCTTTTTCTCATTTTGAACTGTTTTACGGGCTATTCCCAGCTGAGTACGGAGCAGTTGCACCCTCAACTCTTCTTCCTCGGTTTTATTCTTTGTGAGTTGTTTGTTAAATTTGCCTAAATGATGGGCCAAATGGCGCTCCCATGTCTGCGTGTCTAGGTGATCTGCCTCTGGGTTGTCCTCCATGAGAGCTTTAATCTCGACAGGTACAGCAGCCAGTATCGCTTTACGGAACATCTGCACATGTTGGTCATTATTTTCTGGACTACAGTCAGTAGCTACTGTGTATTGTTGGCGTGACCTGAGCAGCATGGTTGCTGCGGCCTCTCCAGGTGTGAATGTGAAAGACAGTGAACCGTAACCTCCTCCTGTCTGTGTGAAATGTTCTCTCATTGCCTTGCTAAGCAAGCTGTGTATGTCGTTGGAAGAGATAGGCTTGTCATCGCTCATTCTTCCTGTACCTGATCTTCCCTCAACTCTTTCTACCTCATAGCTGGAAGTCTGTTGTGCTAATATCCTCCTGAAATCTCCAAGGCAGATTGTTTGTCCTACTGACATATCCGCAAACTTTCTCATCCAATGTCTCCCTCCCTCAGTAGGTAGCGGCATTTTGTCAACTAGTGCGTGTATGTCTCCTAGTGTGAAAGGGTGGTAAGTGATATTCCCACTGGGAAGAGCCACTAAAGGAGCCTGTAATACTGGGGCCATAAAGGTATGAGATGTGGGGTTGTCCGAGGTGTGATGGGATCTTAACATCCCACGGGGGAGTCCAAGAACCTGTACATCAGTCAATTCAGTGATTGTTCCTTCCAGAGATATGCTCTTAACCTTTGTCCTATTTTCTTCCTGTTCTGCTCGCCTTTGCTGAGCAGTGTCCTGATAGCTACCTCTATACCCTGTGTGTTCTGCTTCAGAGTAATACTTATCACTATCACCTCCAGATGCTCCTCCCCAGAGTTGGGTGTAACGCGTTACTGTAATAATATTACTTTTGTCGGTAACGGAGTAGTGTGACGCGCTACTTTTATAATTCAGTAATCACACTACAGTTACTAACATTGCCCCGACACGCGTTACTTCGTTACTTACTAAAATCAGTCATAATCAAACCTCAACAAACACCTGCAAAGAACTCATGCTAAGGTGAAGCTAACGCACAGCTATTTGTTGTTTGTTTACATCACGTGGTCTGTTCTTCTTCTCTGTTTTCCGGTTGTTGCCTCTTTTGAATGACGAATACACACTACCGCCGCCTGCTGGTAAGGAGAGTTATTGCCACTCACGCATGCGCAGTTCGTACGTGCTCGGCTGAAGTCTTTGTGGTGTCTGGTTCCAGTGCAACACATGGCCAACACGCAGGAGAACACGCCGACGCAACAGCGTGAGCAGAGATAGACAAAATATACAGATATCAGGAGACAGAGGACAGCCACGGTCAGATAGGAGAACACTCAGGATCTGGATCAGTCTGATGCGACAATGGAAACTGAACTAAAGAGAACATTTGAAACTTTAGCAGTCTGCGTGATCTGCCTGCAGGGAGGGGCGGGCCGGCCCTGCGAGTAAAGTAACGAGTAAAGTAACGAGTTACTTTATGTAGAGAGTAACGAAGTAGTGTAATATATTACTTTTAAAAAAAATTAATATGTAATATATTACTTTTTTTTAGTAACGACCCCATCTCTGCTTCTCCCCTACTTTCTGGGTTATAGCGGGTCTGGGCTTCTCTACTTCTAAAAGGTTCGTCACCTGACCTCTCAGAGTATCTGTCCTCTGCTCTGTCTTGACTGTCCCCTTTATTTTCTCTGCTCCCCCCATTTCCCTTCTGGCTTTCTTGTTCCTTTTCTTCCCTTTCAAGTCTCAGTAATTCTTCCGCTTCATAGTGATAGCCCCTCTCTCTCTCCTCACTATCCTCCCTCCCCTCGTCTCCGTTTGTCTTATCACTTCTTCTCTCCTCTTCTTTTCTTCTCATATTGCCTTCTATCATAGTCAAATCGTACTCTATCCTCTCTCTCCCTCTCCTCTTGGTGTTTTATAATGGCGAGTAATTCTGCTTCTGTGGGGCTAGTCTTGCCTCTTTTAATAGAGGTATTCCTTAAAGCAGTGTTTCTCAAACTTTTTCATACCAAGGACCACTTAACCAATAAAAAAACACTTGCGGACCACCTAACTCCACAAATATCCAAAATCACATCATTTTTCTAGAACAGATTACAAATCACCTGAAAATTATTCAAACAAGTGGCAACATGTGTGATGAAGGTGTTGCGCTGGGCTATATCATGCAATCGAAAGTGAAACATAAGCTCGCTCCATTGCGGAGATATTCCCACGAGAGTGCGGAAAACTTAAATGTATTTATTTATTTCAAATGTGAAATTTTACCAATATACTCACGGACCACCAGTGGTCCGCGGACCACACTTTGAGAAGCACTGCCTTAAAGGAATCAGTGAAACATTTCCCATGATTTAAAGTTACCCCCCCTTTCACTTGCTTTTTCTCGGTCTGCTCCAGAGCACATTTTTGTTAGTGGCATCTGTAGATTAGACATGGGGGGTGCGTTCGGGACAGGGGGAGAGTAAGGGGGAGGTTGTTTAAATGGATTAAATAAATCGGGTAAATGAGGGGGGAACTGAAGGGGACATATGGATCCTCTATTGGTCCTGTCTGAGACCTCTCTTCTGAGCCAGCCTTTTGTGCAGTGCACCTGTCATTTACAGCACTGCTAAGAGTTTGCCTCCCCATGTCTTCCCTGTTGGAGGCAGAGGTTTCCTCTTTATTTATATTGCTATAACCCCTGACACGTTCTGCTATATAGTGATGTATTTCTTCATCTGTAGGTGGTTGTGCTGACACGTGCATCCCTATACTGTCATGAGGAAACAGGAGAGTGCTAAGGTGTTGAAACTCCTCTCCCTGGGTCGGGGTTTGGACCGCGACCAGGACTGGGGGAGTTTTGGCTGTGAAGGGAGTAACAGCTACACCGTTCATGGCGAGTGCTGCATTATGACAAAGCCTCCGTATTTTATCTACCTCCTCCTTCTCTTTGTTTAGTTTCGTCCGGCCTAATAATCCGTGATTTTGTTGGTTTTGGTCACCAAGTTTTTTTACAAGCTGTCGTTCATAAGCATTTAGAGCTGAGCTTAAATTTCCCAGAGTCTCATCTCCTCCCACTCTGTCTTCTTCTATCATTTTTTTACGGAGGACCCTGAGGTCGGCACACGCCTTCTTCTTGTCTCCCTGTTTGAGTCCACTGAGAATCAATCTCTCAGTCTGTCCCCATTGCTCTCGGAAACTTCCGGGCATTAGGATGTGTAAATCATCTTTTTTAAACTTTCCTTCCATGATGGTTGTATCTTATTTATCTGACTAGGCTGATATGTGTTCAGTTGTATTTATCAATATACTGGACAATGCTTGTCGTCGCTCCTAACGTAGTTAATGTATTTATTTAACTGCCCTGCCCTTAATCCAAATGTGTAAATATTTTGAGTGTAAAAACTCAAGTATTTCAACTCCACTTCGAATGATAGAACTATTAACAAAGAAGTACTAACAAAAGCACTTATGATACTAACAACGTACTGGCTTATCTAAAGGCAGTTGGGTAGCACTTGAAATGTTTTGGCTCTATTAACCCAGATATACTTTAATGATCTTGTTTTGTTTTTAATTGTATGTTCCTAGTCAAACGCACTTATTGTGAGTCGTTTTGGATAAAGGCGCCAGTCAAATGTAATGTAATAATGCAAGTATACTACAAAATACGTCCAGCAGATGGCGGCACCTCACCAGGAATGAGCTCCCCATCACTGAGGGGAAGAACGCTTCTCAGAGCAACAAGCTTAAACATCGTGTCTTTATCTGACTTTCTCCCTTATCTATTAGTAATTATTCACAGAAAATGATTCCCCGTACAGTCTATCCAGCTTTTATAGTGCGATGTTTATTTCAACAGATAACGAGACCTTTGAATGCGCTTCTACACCGCTTTTCAGCGATGTGGCATTCACACGGGGTCGAAACCCAGGTCAACAGAATCTCTTTATCGTCACGTTTAGCCTGATAGATTAACCCAACAGAACAAGAGATAACGAGATTCCGGTTGTTTCAAATGGCTTTTTGAAGGTCGCGTTTTCTCCTCTTGGATTGTTACTTATAATACAACTGCAGCTCCTATGAGACTGGAAAGCATTATTCTGTTTTGTTCTGGATGGAGTCTTTAGAAAACCACTGAACTTCCCTGATGAGTTTGCCGTATTGATTTCTGGAAAAATCCACGGGGTCTTTCACCTTCGTCTTACACACCTCATCGCTTCACGTGTAGCTAACGAGTCAGTCGTTTCGATTCTGAATAATCTACGAGGCTTTTAACCGTTGCTTTATTTATTTTATAACTTACCTACCTATGCTAAAATATGTATTGCATTATACCGTCAAGACTGGGAAATATTCCTGACAACTCTAACATTTTGAATATAGCCAAATCACAGATTTTGAGTGTAACGGGTATCTGCTCACCTGGTATTTATAGAGCTCTGTTTTTAGTTGTCAGAAAGTTTTTCGAGGTGTCATCCCTGGACCGCTTCGTCCGCTGGCTGCTGATGTGCCTTCCTTCGAAATCCCACTCACCCACGTCGGGGTCACCACTTGTTGTGGCAGAGTGGTTTTAACACCCCCCTCGGCCCCGCGTGTCGTTTGGTGAGCTGCTTAAATCATAACAGGAAGGAAATCAGAAAACACCAGGATACCAGTTTTAATTATAAAAGGTAATAATCAAATACAATACAATACAATAGGAGTTCAAACCGGAGAGACGTGATGTAAGGAATACATATTTATTGTTTACACGTCATATGAATGAAATGATTGCCATGATAATACAACAGGAGAATGTAATGGTGTTTGGCGATTAGGCCCCGGTTTGCAGGATAATCATTCAGGAGGGAAAGCACCGCTCCGATGAAATCCCCGGGGTCTAGACACTGGTGGTGGTGATGAGTAGGTGAGACCGGTCTGAAGGAGGAAGGTTTAGCTTTGTCCTGGAGGAGACGGGAGGCAAGAGGGGTGGAGGCGGGTTGCGTGTGGTCATCTGAAATGACAACTGACAGGGAGAAAGAGCAGGCATTTAAGGAATTTAGCATGTGCAGCGATTGGCTGCTGAGGGGTGACGCCCTCGTATTTAATGAGGAGGGAGGGAGCCATAGAGTGACGTGTAAGTGACTCATTGTTAGGTCTTCCTTATTGAACTTGTGCTAAAGCTTTCATTTCAAACCGGAGAAACGTGATGTAAGGAATACATATTTATTAGGGATGTAACGATACCAAAAACTCACGGTACGATAATATCTTGATAACAAGTCCACGGTACGGTATTTATCGCGATATTGAATAATAAAGGGGGGGAACTTTTTTTTTTTTTTCAATACACATTTTTTTTACTCGGAAAATGTTTCTTTATTAAATAATAAATCTGATTTATACAGCATTTTAGTAGGATAGCAGTATTTTAAAGTGTCAAACACAAAGTGACAGTAACAGACTGGAACAAGAAAACCAGTGTTTTTGTACCTGCTACCAAACAAAGTAGGCCTTTTCTTTGTGCCACTGCATCTCACAAATAAACAAGGACATTTAATAATCAGACCCTGCAATAAAATAAATCAAGTTTCACTTTAGTTTTTCAAGTAACTCAACTCAAACTCACGAGTCACTCACTCAGCATCATCAGACAGGTTTTTAGGAATATGAGAATGTTCACATTTCCAGGTATTTATAAGCTGGGATGTTTGGGCATTTACAATATCCCCTGCTCTGGAAACAACTCTCTCGCTTGGTACTGATGTTGCTGGGACAGCAGTGGTCGCGTTAACCGAATATCTTTTTTAACAATGACGGAAAATTCTGAAAGCAGTCTGTCATTTTGACAGATTAGAAGAAACTCGGAACAGCGCCAACGTTTCCCCGCAGCGCGGCTCTGATGTTATGCATGCCCTCCAAAAGGAAATTATATAGTTTCCAAACCGTACAGATCAATACATGTCTGAGAGGTTTTGCTTTACGCTGTGCGCGTTCCCGCGAGGTGCATGCACCCACGGCATAACACCGCTCCCCCGGTTGACAGTTCACGAGCGTGCTCTCTCGTGAACAGTACATGCTATGTTATAAAGCCGTGGAGGGCGGGAGTTTATAAACCAAAGACTAACCGCCCTTACGGGACGCTGTAATAAGTAAAGCGAACGCACCCGCAAGGACACCTGGCCTCCTATTGGTTGAGGGATTTTGACAGGATTGTTGCACAAAAGTTTCGAGCGCGCACAGAATAAATCTGAGAGCAGAACAAATCTATAAACAGCAATATATCTGAGTGCAAGCGTACAGTTTGAGCAGAAGCAGAGCACATCTAAGTGCAAGCAGGCACTATTTGAGTGCGAGGACAGGGTTTGAGGGAAATAAATACATAAAGTATGCTCTCAAATTTAAATACCACGCTCTTGAATAAAGATAGGGAATAACCTCCATATAAATACGATGTCCTTTTGTGTTCTGTTGTTTTATGTTCATGTTGTAACCTTTTTTTTTTATCGCGGTAGATTTTGTCAGTCTCACAACGGTATTGGGACGTTTATTTACCGCGATACCTCGATATTCGGTATATCGTTACATCCCTAATATTTATTGTTTACACGTCATATGAATGAAATGATTGCCATGATAATACAACAGGAGAATGTAATGGTGTTTGGCGATTAGGCCCCGGTTTGCAGGATAATCATTCAGGAGGGAAAGAACCGCTCCGATGAAATCCCCAAAACCAGTGAAGTATGAAATACTGAGATGAACTGAGTTCCTTACCTTGTAGGGTGACTGTGGTGATCTGGGGATGAAATAATAGATTAACATATGTATGCGGCAGGTGTCCGGAATCACTGCCGGAGCTTACGGGTCATGCTGAGACTCTAACGGCCGAAATCAGTGCCGGTCTTATCTGAAAACGACCTGAGGGTCGCCTGCCTGGCTAGCAGGCTTGACTACGCCGCCCGAAGGTCGAACGTCCTGCCGAAGCAGGGATCCAACGTCCACAAGACCGAAGTCTACGGGGACCCCCAGTCCACACCTGACGTCGCAGGGTATACATTTTACACAGACACATTGAGCATGTGTCTTCACCATTCATTCCAATGGCTGGCGTCTATGTCACGTGATCTTCAAATTTCTCCCTGCAGAAAAAAAACATGGCCGAACTTCGTTTTATTCTCGGTGGAAAATGCCTATTTTAAAGTTAGTTTGGCCATTAAAATGCGTTTTGATGTCATTTGATGCGAGAAAGATGAGTTGTTATTTCAGATTATGTGTGCAGTGGATGTACATGATCTTTAGTTTGCTAATTATTACGAAGATTACTTCAGGAAATTGCGTCCATAACGTTTTCATTGTTACCAAGGTGGTTGCTAGGGACGCTGCTATCGTATTATTTCTGTTATGTTGTGTAACTGTTTAATGGTGTTATCTTTATTGCTACCTCCTTCCCCGTCAATGTATAGTGTTGGTCCACAGCGCAAACGTATTAGTTTAACAAAATCCGCATCTAAAGATAGCCTACGTTATTTTCCCCTGTGCAATTCCAGTCTCACATCTCACAGCACATCGTCATTAACAAATACCGGAAACAGACCGAAAACATTTAAAAAAATTAAATAATACTTTATTCCGAGTGTGCTTGCTTTTCTCTTTGGAAGTCATCACATAAAGGCATTGTAATACACGGTTCGGCTGCATTAAATATTACATATCTGCCGTAGTTCTGTATTTATAGAGCCCTGATGAGAAGACTTCTAGACAAACATGAGGAACTGAAAACGTGACGTGGGTCATAAATATATCAGCCATTAAACAACATCTTACATTTCTTTTCACACAATACGTCTCCTTGCAGTATCAACACTAATTCGGCTGACTTTTATATTTGATCCAATTGGTAGATAGGCTGTATTTACACCATAAAGGTGCACAGCTGATATAAAGGGACACCTAGTGGTTAAAGCATGTTATTAAATTTCATTATTTTTATTATTAGATATTAATAGGATCCCTATAAAGTATATTCATTACTCGTTATTCTCTACTAATAGTTCATTAAAGACTGTATATAATGACTATTTTGCACATCCCTTTCAAGATTTCAAGATTTTCTAAGGTTTATGGACATATCACATAGGCCTACACAACTATGGTGTAGTTCTGCATTGAATGAAAAACTTGGGTCGCAGGTTCCTCAATAGTGCATTACAAGACATCTATCAATATTTGTGCATACCTCCAGCAATGTTAACTATGTTGAAGCACTTATTTTAACTGATATTATACATATGTATTATACTCTTATAAGATGTATGTAGATATTTCATCTCAGGTATTGAACAATCAATAAATAAAGAACACAGAATTGTTGAATATAAAACACAGAATTTGTGTGATTATACTAAATGATTTACAAATGAACACCACTGCATATTTACAACTGTTACACATGCTGATGTAACGCAAATGTTCCAACTTGGGATCAATAAAGTATCTTATCTTAAGCTGATCGATGGCTACTGCCATATTTGCAAAATGTGCCTCTGAACCTTAACAAGTGCGTGTTTCAGGCTTATCAATTAATGTAATGTAATGTTATCAATTAACAACAGGAGGGGTCAAAAACATAAGACCAGCTGTTAAATAAAGCTCTTCTGACCTTAGCTGGCATGTGTGTATATATATATTAATGCTGCCCATTATGGGCACAAGCAATTTTCACCCATTTATTAATTATATGTTTTAAATTTGAGTGTTTCCTATCCCCTAAACCTCCAGGGATGTACACAGTTTAATACTGGCCACTTCTTATTATGGGAAATACGAAAACGTCTTTTAAAACTACAACTCCCAGTAGAGACGTGCCATAGATAGAGAACATGTTGCGAAACAGAATAGCCAGCATGTGTAGTTCTGGGGACGGGGTGGGGGAGGGGGGGACGCGGTGGACCCGTTCAAATCCAGTTTTGGACAGTCTGCCGTGGTTCCATCCCATTTCAAGTGCTGTTCGAGGCTCGGCGTAACCCTCGGAGCACACTCTCCAATCACAGAGCTTGAGGACTATCACGGGGTTTGTCAAGCGAAGCGGAGAGAATACTTACTTCCCGGTGTAATATTCTGTAAAGCAAATTAGCTGCTCCGACCCTCGGTCCTGACGGACTCCAACTTGTGTTTATTAATCATACAAATAAATAAACACAAGGATAATTATGTGTTATTGTTGAGTAAATGGAGAATTGCACAGGGGAACATAACGTATCTATGCCACAATTGTAGATGCGGATTTTGTTAAACTAATATGTTTGCGCTGTGGACCAACACTATACTGTACATTGACGGGGAAGGGGGTAGCAATAAAGATAACACCATTAAACAGTTACACAACATAACAGAAATAATATCGATAGCAGCGTCCCTAGCAACAAGTAACAAGTAGTTAATAATAATAAAAGACATTAAGAAAAAGGCATTTTAAACAGTTAAAAAGCAACACAATCTACCTGCATTGCATTACTCTAAACGTGTAATAACGTGCTTTAACCAGTAGGTGGTTTGGGTTAAAAAGCTGTCAAGTTTACAGTGTTAACTAAATAAAATATACTGCTGTTTCTGGTTTAGTTTACGACGGATATATTCACAGAAAAGATGGTCTTAACATGACCCAGCGGTCTAGTAGTTAATAAAAAACAATAATATCAAAACAAAATATTACTACTAACTTTATTGTGAAATTCAAACTGAACGGTAAAAGAATAGTTTCCGGTTTATTCTGAGGCCGATCTCTGTTGATAAATAAAAATAAAGAACTACGACAGATGTGTAATATATTTAATGCATCCGAACCATTTATTACAATGCATTCATGTGATGACTTTCTAAGAGTAAAGCAAGCACTGCTGAATAAAGTATGATTTGATCTTTTATGAAACGTTTTTTTTCATATGGAATGCAGTTGGAGGTCAACCAATCACAGAGCTTGAGAACTAATCACGGGGTTTGCCAAACAGAGCACATGGTGTAGTCCTAAACGATAGCTGGGGATTCTGGGTAGTGTCTTCTGCCATCCTTTACTCTGAAAAAATATTTGTTTCTCCGAATCGAAGGGGAAAAATACAAAAGCATTGCACACAATTTAAACCAATCAATGTTGTGTAATTAACAAGGATAATCTGGTGTTGTTTAGTCGATGAGTAGTGCAGATATCACTGTAAAATCAATCCACAGTAAGAGGAATACTTACTTCCGGGTGTACAATTCTCCGTTATCCAATGGGAATGGACGCTCACATTGCCTTTAAGGGCAGCCGACACAAACGAATGCCGTGCTTCCATGAGCGTCAAATCCCGCCGCAGATGGGAATACATTGCAATCAGTTGAAAGCTATTTGCGTCCCTTTATGACGCTGAAGGAGCCGAGGAGCGTCACAACTGCACGCCTCGGACCCTGACCAAACGTCGCTCCTGGACGATTATGGAGTGAGAGTGTGTTGTTGGTTTGGATAAACACCTGTTCCTGCTGAAGGCCCCTGCGTACAAGATAACTGGACTCACACCTTTTTACTGCTCAGTCATCAATGCCTGGAAGAGTCTGAGTTTCACCAGACCACCCGCCCCCGGCCTGGGATATGGCTGTTTGAGGAGTCACTGTTTGACACTGGGTTTCTTTCTGGAACCCTTTTCTCTTCGACCGCCCTAAAGAACGCGTTCATTGAAGCGGGAGTGGTAACACTTGGCCATTTGACGGGGTCTCCACAGAAACACTGGCTGAGGTGACGGGCATGCGATCAACCCGAGCTCTGGAGAACTTGGTAGATGAGGTGTGGCAGTCGCTGTCGCCATCCCACCGGACTTTTGCTCTGGATGCAGATCTGGCTGACCAGTGGAGAAAGGGACATGAGTCTGTCTTTCCTGCCTTGAGTGTGGGTCCTGCGGTGGGGGAATGGAGAGAGGAGGAGGGTCTCCTGCTATCACTGGGGACTCTAACACCTGGAACGTTCAGCGCCTGCAATGGAAAGAAGCTATACCTTAGCTGCGTAAAGGTGCTAACCCTCAGCTCGCTCGCAGGCGTCAGGGAGTCGAGGTGGACGGATGTGTTTGGCTTGGGCTCTTCCCCTCAGGGCAGCTGGAGGATCCTGTATAAAGCTCCGGTTGAGAAACGGATGGCTGACATCCAATGGAGAGTTATACACGGAGTAATAGCCACATAGGGGGCGCTGTCCGTTCTGTTTTATGGCAGAAACATTGGAGCGTTTAGTCGTGTCCTGTCCCCGATTGGCTGGTCTAAACATTTTTTACAGGCGTGGGTGGAAGGGTTGGGAAGGTTTTCTCCATACCACTTTGTGTCCATGCCAAATACACCCTGAAAAAGAGGACTGCTTTAGTACTGATACATTTCTTGTTTGCTAATGCAAAATGAGCGATCTGTAAAAGTAGGAAGAACCAAGTTGCTGGAGTGGGATGGACGGATGCAGTGCTCTGTCTGAGGGGGCTGGTGGCAGCGCGTCTGAGGGTGGAGGGCGTACTGTACGCTGATCAACCATCTGCAGGGGGTCTGGATGTGTGGGCAGGTTCTGTGCTCGCTGGGGAGAAGGACTCTACTATTGAAATGTTAAAGGATAGGTGTAGCCTTTGTTTTTAAAGGGTGTAAAGGAGGATGTTTTCAAATGATATTTATTCATGAAAATCTGTTTATTTGATTTTGTAATGTATTATATATATCGCTTTGTAATGTATGCACTATATCGGACAGGGCTACTATGTTAAATTGCTTTAATGAGCATTTTGTGTCCTGCGGTTCTATGTTTGATTCTGTCACTAACTCTGCTTCTGTGAACACTACAGTATGTGACTCTGAACAATGTGGTCTGGAAAACCCTTTCAGTTTTACTCCTTTTACTGTCAATGTTGTTCATGAAGCCTTATCTAAGCTAGATCCTAAGAAACCGGCCGGCCCGGACAACGTAGAGCCTTTCTTTTTAAAGATAGCTGCAGATTGTATTGCTCTTCCTCTCAGTACTCTTTTT